>NC_046968.1:12545123-12846024 GCF_009769545.1 Cyclopterus lumpus | reverse complement strand
CAGTAGGTGGCGGACAAATAAATGTAAACCCAGAATGCAAAACAACATTAAAGGATAAATATGGTTTATTAAAACTTATTTTTGTTGCATTTGCCATAATTTCAATTACAAATGAAAACATTGCACTCACCAAAGTAATGACTGTGATCTGGTGGGCAAAGTTAAACCAGGAGGTCATTAAGTAAATGAACAAACAAACAATTTTTTTAGGTTTTCTTCTAAATACTTTTGGCAAACCTAGGTGTTGGCTTACCACCAACATGATGTTCTGAATGTTTGAGTTTTCTCACCTCAACGGACATGTCTTTAGCAATACTTCCATGTTCACAGATCAACGCAATTAATTTAAGAAGTACAATTATAGTATCACTGACAGAAGTGATGGCCAAAACAAAAAAGAAAATAGACCAGAGTTGGCAGACTGTGGACTTGCAACACTAAACTACAATGTAGTCACACATTGTTTGAGAGAGCTATTAAAAAATATGAACATAGTTACCAAAATATACCATATCAGGAGGCGCTTAGCTGCTGCAAGTTAGAAACAAATGATGGACATAAAAAAGATATAGGATGCTTGCATGTATTGCTAAATGTCAATATTATTAGTCATATCTTTAGTGTTTTACATTACTGTCATGTCAACACTCCTGATTCATCGTCCACTTCCTTGTCTCAATGCCTGCATGTAACTTTCATCTTAGATGAGGAAAGATGATCATGAAGCACCGCTCAAGTCTCTCAGCTGTCTCATTTATTGTGATTTAAAAGGCTTTGATGACAGCAGTCCCCCTCGTCTATTTATATAGGTGAGGTTGGCAATGCAGAAAACACATCACAAATGAGTTAGTGGTGAATCAATAAAACGTATCTCAAGAGGCTTCAGATATACTGTGTTGGTATTGTGTGTTACCATGAGCATGTCACTGGTGACAGAGTTGGCCAAGTCAGAAACAGAGGAGTTGGCATCGTGGCGGCGTCCGCTCTCATCTCTGGGGCTGCTGCCTGGTTTGTTACCCGGAGTCCTGTTAAAATAGACACAAACACACACATATTCCCATAAACATGCTCATATTTAGGGGTATTTTCCTGTTGCATAATTACATTTCCTCTGTGAACAAAGAGGGGACCATAAACATTTCCCCCAGGTTTGGTGAGGGAAAACATGGAGTCTGAAAAATATCAAAACAGATTTATCCTGGAAACTACGACAGCTACTCTAAAAAGGCAACTACAAAAACTTCACATATACCGTCTAACATGGAAGTGGTATCTGTTTTCTGATCTCACCCTTGGTGAGAAAGTGAATAAGCGACGCGTATAAAAAAAAGACAGACTATCACTTTAATGTTCATGGTTTTGGATCAAGTTGTTCAAAAGTTGTATGAGTGTATCGTTCAAAACGTCCACATACATTTGGCGTCTGTCTCTCAAGAGGTCAGAGGCTGTGGTGAGCCTCACAGAACATGTTCAAGAAACAATGTCTTGCTGTTTTAATATAATTCCAGCTAAACATACACCAATGTGAAACTTTCTCCATCACCACCTGCCACTTCATATACACATACAAGACCTGAAGAAATAAACAACAATATATCTGACAAGGCAGAAAAAAAAAGAAAATATTAAAATGAGTAAAGGGTCATATTATGTAACAATTTGGTAAACAGGGAAAATGCAAAGATCTGATACAAGTCTAGGCGCATTGACAAATAAGACTAACGAGCACTTATTGCTGTGAGAGAGACGACTCAGATAGAACAAACAGAAAGAGTCAGAGACACAGAGATAGTGAGCGAGGGAGCAGGTTGAGCTGTAAAACAGAAAGGTAAACGCAGACGTGAGATTAGAAGACACTATTGTGGGCAATAGGATCTGAGAAGGAAGGAGGCATTTGAAGACTTATCTCTGCACGGAGGTTGAGAATAAATGAAGGAGAGGATTTGCGATTCTTAAGATTCAGAGGATTAATAGGATGAACAAAGGAAGGTTACGAACAAATAATTGTGAGACACACACAATAACTCACGCACAAGCTGAGCGAGAAATCAAAGTAAGGAAGCAAAACAGATGTGATTTGGGTAAAGAATCGGATGCGCTAAAGGAAAGGAAGCAAACTGACACATTACATGAGCAAGAAAAATGGAGGCTGGATGTGACGAAGGGTGAGAGATGGACAGGGTTTGTGCAGCAAAGAGACAAGTAAAAGCAGAGCGAGGGCAAGGAGGAGAAAAGGATATGGTGTGGAAGAGAAACGAAACGGATTCGTCACTCTGCCTTTATCTGATCTGCAGGTCAGAGCGCCAACAATGCAGCCAGGCTAAATTCAAAAGGTGAACGTTTGCCGTTTCAGAAGCTTTCTGTTTTTTGTATCAGCTGATAAAGACATCTGAGACATTATTTCTCTAACAGGTCAAACCAATGTACGCCGAGAACGCTGAACATTTTCAATTAGAGCTTCTAACATCAACCCCGGAACACATCAGGGAGCAATGTGTTACCTTAAAATGATTACTTAACACCTGGTCCCACTGGGCCACTGAGTTGACTCCCTCCTCTACCGTAGTGCATGAAAAAGAAAGATATTTAACAGCAGCCACGGGACGTCTTTGTGTGAAGAGCTTGAGCTGACTGAGCCCTCATTATTCAGCACCCAACACACAAGACAGAGACTACATGAATCTTGAACAATCAACCAAACATAAACACAGCCGTGAATCGTCTTCATTTCATTCCACCCAGCCAGACAGAGCACATGCTTATGCATATAAACCAATGTAGTTAATATAGGCCCACATATATCGTGCAGGGTCTATAAACATATTCACTGCTCTGCAAATTCCAGTTCATAAAAGGGGGCACTGAGCCTAACACTCATTTTCTTACATATACATACATTTGATGAAAAGTCAAAGACGGAAACTGTTTTTGAGAATATACAGTACATCCAAACTGGATGTTAACCAGGTGGAAACCAGAAGACAATAAAAACCAGAGAGTGTTTTATTACAGTAACAGGAAGTACATCAAAGTCAAGTAATACCACCACTTCATCTTGGTGACCTAGTTTATCAGCTACATACATAGCTTCTGTCTCTGTGTACATGTGTACATGCCATTTACTCATCAGTCTCAACTCAGAAGTTTAACTGACAGATGAAAACACAAGTATGAAGCAGCCACATGAACCCACATTATGTAAGTGCAGCTATTTACTTGTGGTTTGCAAAATGTGTCTTTTACAAAGACAGAGGTTTCATGCCACAATGGGTTATCGTGTTATTTCTTCTCCTTTTTTTCCACACTGGAATTCATGCCTTTATTGTCTTTTGTTTCGGGGACACAGATACGTTTACTGGGGTTAAATCAGCATGATAATAACACACTTATTGCATCAAAACCCTGCATTCCTAGATGATGTGTCCACGTTGTGGTGTCTGCTTGTCATCGTCTCCAAAGATTAACGTCTGTTGACATGAAAGGCAAATGAAGACCTGCTGCTGATGCACATAGTGTCCTCGAATCAAGACTGTTGACACAGTAACGGCCTGCGGGACATTGAGAGACTGGGTGTGGTACTGAGGTGAGTCCATCCATGCGTGTAAATATACATATTTACTCACCGTCAAACACACACACACACACACAAACACACACACAGGATGCAGGGCACTGGTGGTGTCTTAACTGGATATGATTTCAAATCTAGCCTGATTAAAAGACAACAATGAGCCATTTTGTCGTGTGTGACAATTATCAATTCTTAATTGTCACTAAAAACAAGTGAACTTGTCCGTCACAACTAGACGTGAAGTCAACGTTCATGTTTTATTAGGAAGTTAAAATGGATGCACATTTCTCATACTGTGGCGGTGAACTTATAGCTGTGAGTTGCGTCTTTCTGCCTGCTGGTGACTATCTCATCAGTTACATAATTCATTCTCTAGGTTGTTGTAACTATGACTACCAAAATGTGTGGTCCCACTTTAGGTTGTACTTACTACCATCATGGATTTTGCACAGGGTTGCAGTAACCATGGTAACAGGAGCCTTCAAAAGAGGGCAGTAAAAATCCGAGGAATTTCCACAGAGAGGGGCATGTAATAAAAATAGCGAAAAGGCCACGGGGCAAAGGGACCACACATTTAGAAGGCCTTTGAAACGCACTCCTGAAACACACTCTTCCCTCATAGCTACACTTCTCCAACCCCCTGCGACCTGGCGAACACACCACAACACACACCACTGGATATATGTAAGCTCACGTCGAAAAATAGCTGATTCATAAATGCCCAAATAAGTGCAGAACAACCTCCAGCCATGATCCTTATAACAACAGGCAGCGACAGAAATGAGCAATTATAAAGTAACCTTTTTTCCCTGCTAATAGAAGAGTCTGGATCATCTGACTGAAACCTAATCTAACTCTGCACCTCACTATAACAAAACAAATGATCACACACACACACACACGCACGCACACGCACACACACACACACACAATCCTCCTGGAGTTCGGGGGAAACGTCCCTGGAGAAAGGCCACTTCGATCTGACACACATTCAAACTCAAAACCCTGACTTTTGACCTCATGGCCTTAACCTGGGACTGAGTTGTAAGCCATCCTTGGTGTAATTGGACAAAGCAGGTCATTAGATCCCAGGGGACAATGCAGAGACCCTTTATCTCCTCCTATGTCGCACGTATTGTCTGTTGCAAAGAGTGTTCAACATCAATTAAGAGAGACTGAATACATGAAAAGAACGTGCTTCATTTACCCAGCTTTGATAAAGGTATATCATGGAAGTCATTTCAGGGGAAGCGACTGGATAAGAAAAAAATAGGAAAATTCAAGCCGAGGTCTGGCAGCAAGAAGCAAGAAGCAACGTCCTTACAGAAGATTCAGAGCTGGCAGATCAACGTGCAAGAATTGTAGTCATCGTGTTTGTGTTTTCACACGTGTCAAATCTTTGCAACCATATTGTCCTGCTGCATGCCTCCTCGTAGCTGGGACACAATACACTTTAGCTGCAATCTGTTTGCTTAGAAATGGCAGTTAAGTATCTCAGCACATTTAATGAAGCACGGGTGGAGTTTTTATTTTCTATAACCAAACTGAGGGGTGAGAAGAACTGATTGGAATAAAAACTTTAACACATGCTGACCAGAAGAAACATTCAGCAGAATCCATCTTCAATGATCCAGTCGAAGCACTTCACAACATAAATGTGCTTATGTGTATGTATGTTTCACTACTAAATGGGATATGTACAGTATATTCTATATAAGTTGCATCTGAGGAAGGTGAAAGTATTTCTTTTATTTGACAAATATCATCTTGACCTGTTTGCACTTTGAAATGAGACAACCCTGTGTCTTAGAATGATGTTTACTATACACTAATTTACAAGTATATATAACTTTTATTTACAACAAATAATTTAGATCATTTAATGAACATATTAGCACATGTTGAAAGTTAATCTCAGAAAATCGTAGCAGCTGAAAAAGGAGAACGCGTTTGCTGGTTATATCGAGGCACTGCAACATTTGTTTAAGTTTAGGAAAAGATTGTGGTCTTTAAATTCAGAAAATCAACAGTGATTTGAAGTATGAGACAGAATGTGTGTACGTTTTTAACATTTAACTGTAACCACAAGGTTTCCCCAACCCTTGTGTGCTTTTGTTGACCCAAACCATATAAGACACAGGCTCACATATATATTCTAGCCAGGTCTGTAGTCTTCATTTTGCTCTTATTTAAGTCTGTAGGGCAGTTTCACAAAAATAAAAGTTAGCCACTTGATTCCTAGGCTAGATTTAAAAGACCTTTTTCCGTGGTAACAATCAGTTACAACTACCACCTGTTGTGCAGTGGCACAACATAGCAAAAAAGAGAAATACGTGGCTCATAATTTGTGGTTTGTTCACAATATTGTTATTATTTACCATATTTAGCTATTATTGTTTATTGTTTTTATTCTATTATTTTTTTTAAAGTTAGCATTATTTTATTCTACGTTGAGTCAAATTCCTTGTCAACGAACTTGGCCAATAAATTATTCTGATTCTGATATTGTGGTGTGAGGAATGAGAGGCTTCAGTAACTTGCTGGAAGTAGACAGCAGTGAGGACATTGCTTAAAGAAACTAACCATGAGCCTGACTGATGGGTTAGCAGAAGTTATGAGCTCCATCACATTGGGAAGGCACAGCATCTCAGCTCTGCAAATGTTTATGATATTGGGGAGTTTTCTTTTGCTATTGTAGGATTCATAGCAACTACTACTTAAGATAGTCAATACTTAGACAGCTTTGTGCAACAGATGAATTCAGACTATAGTTTGATCCAATTCACAGTCAAAAGTCTCCAGTATCAAAGTCCTGTGCTTTAAATCCCCATCGTCCACCCTGACTTACTCCCCATGACTTATGTGCCGTGTAAAAATGAAACACTTTACGTATAAAAAAAACAGAAAACGCTGCCAGTGAACATAATCTCAAAATGTTTATTATCAAAATGTAATTGCAAAAATAAATTTGTATAGAAATGTAATTTCAAGGATTTAGGGTTTAATGAGAAGATAGTTCACAACTCTATGCATTTAATATAAGTGTGTGTAGTCCACTGTGCACTGACTAAATACTGATCAAAGTGATGAACTATGCCTAATAGAAAGCAGATCGGAGAGCTCATTTTGTTGGCATTTCACCCTCTATCAGTTTCAGTTATCATTCTCTAGAATCTAAAAATTATGATAACGTGCCTTAGGATATGAGATAAGCTATAAAGTGACAAAGATTTATGGCGTTTATTTTCATAGCTGGCTTGTTGTGGGAAAACAATATGAAATAATAGTGTTATTTATCATTTAGGCAAATTAAACCAGCAAGAAACAGAGCTGGAATTGGGTTTATAACTGTGTTGTGTTTCTATATTTGGGGCCAAATCTTATCACATGCAACTAGCACAGACATCTAAAGGTGATACAGGGATGTCACAGAAAGCTCATGGGCGTAAACATACTGTATAGATTCATCAGAGTCTGGCCGAGCTGTCAGTCATCTACGCTGACACAGAAGCGTACTGTGACATCATCCCGTCACAAATCCAGTCAACACCCTCAGGAATGGGTGGATCAGGTGAAAAAAGGAGATAGTGGAATGGAAAAGGAGAAAGAGAGAGAGAGAGAGAGAGAGAGAGAGAAACTGGCATAAGAAAAGAAAATACATGTTTAATAAATGCAATTAAATAAAGCATGGGGGGGAGATTGAGAGAGGATGCTAAGGTGGAGAGAGGGAATAAAGGAGAGATGTTTCTTATTGGGAAACAAAATGAAGGCTGGGGAGAAGAGAGAGGAAATTGATGAGGGGAGGGGGAGAGGAATAGGAAGCAGAGGGGAAGTGAGGAATAGTGGATGGACGGGTGAGAACATGAGGGATGAGGGTTACCAGGAGGGCCTGGATAGGAACTGTGTCTTTGTAAACATTACTGTATCTGGGTCTTGCTGATCATACACTCGCCCTAGGAGACCATGAAACACAATATAGGTCCCACGTCCCATGATGGATGAGGCCAAGGCTCCAATGTCAGCCCACTCAGCGCTCCCCACCAACAGGGACAAATCACCCGGCCACCGCCCTCCTCAACACACAGGCTAATACAACTAATGGAGCCATCTACAGTGTTCGACAGGCTTGATGCTCTTCGAATAAACTTCTGCTGCCTTATTCTTGAGATGTAGCCACTGGGGAGTTGCTGTTTTTGTAAATAACGCGTTCCATGCATAAATAACCGGCAGTGATAACGTATCGGTTTCAGAATTAGAGATACAAGTCAATAAAATGTGTTAAATGACTTCAAGAACACCATTTCTTTCTTTTTTAGTCCACTACTCACTGTCACCTTCGCTGTGACTTCCCCCTCACTTTTCATGGGCTCTCTTAAATCAGCTCCATGCTCGTATCCACAAGCGGGAACCAGGGAAATGGTGAATGAGCTCCAGACTTAGATCTGACAGTTTTTTAAAAAAGATGCCTCGTTTGTGCTGACCTACATCACTTTTCTTTCCAATCATCTTTCCTCCCGGGCCACTGCAGAACCGAGGCTGCCATGGGGACCAGTGCTGGCCTGCAGAGTCATTGGGAGGGTTGACTCATTGTGATTGCTGCTCAGACACACAATGGATATAGTGGGATATGTCAGCTGATAAAGGGTGGCAACAACTTCTTGCTTGATTAATACTGTACAGTCTGGGGTTCTGCAACTCAGCGAGTGCAGGATGAAGTTTATACCTCCTCCAAGATTAGAGCTATGATTCCCACTGAGACTCGACCAACAATGGACACACCCACAGTTCAAACAACAGCGCCCATCAAACGTATCGTACTGTTGATCAGTGTGGGTCAGGACCTGTCAGTGGTAACAGGTGCAGTGCAGAACGGCGGCCATTAGTTAGCCAGCGAGATGCAACAGAGAGGACTCATATGCGCGCACAACCGGCCCGGTTAAGAAAACAAACCAAAGAGAAGCTCCGATTACGAAACACAGAGTGAGAGTCACTTCATTGTCTTCTCCGGTAGACATTGCTCCACGATGTAGTATTATGCTCTGAATGTCGTAGAAAGAACCTTGTTTATTCTCGTCTTCCTTTATTCTTTAACCAAATGAAAATCTACTAAAAATGTTTATGTTTAGACTTTGGGGTGACAATAGAAAAAATAAGCTACGTAATAGCGTAGTGGGTTTCTGGCCATCCAGCAAATATAGGTTATGTTATATATAATATATAGGTGCACTATATGCTAAATGCTGCACTATCTTCACCAGACTAGTTTTCAATGCAGTAAAGTACATGTAACCTACACCAGTGAACTGACTTTCCTAAGATACACATTCTGACTTGACAGCAATCTGTCATTCAAAATTAATATTTATCATTTGACTCAAACTTGGCTCCTCGTATAGAATGTCTTCTTCCAAGCGTAAAAGTACGTGGTCAACCTTCATGTCTGTCCTTGACTATGGAGACATTCTGTATTCTCATGCTGCCCCATCAACACTTCAGCTGTGAAAACCCTGTGTATCATAGTACTTTACGCTTCACCACAATGCATTACAGAATCATTGTTCTATGGAACAAACAATTGAATGGACTTCCTTACAGTCAAGAAGAAATAGCCATCTCATGTTATTTATTTATAAAGCTCTATTGTTGCAGCTTCCAAACTACATTACATCTCTTCTGTCTATTAAATCTAGGAACCAAGCGATCCAGGAACTACTTAACCTTGGATATCCCCTCATGTATGCAATATTGTTGGCAGAACTGAGTTTCAAACTGGACTCCATTCCCTTGGGGACTTTAAAGGCTTGAATATATGATGTCTTTCTGAGGATTCTTGTAATTATTGTGTGCTATGTAGTTGTATAGTTTCTGTTCTGCTGATTGTATTCTTATTAGTGTTTCTCATTCTCAGGTCTCTTTTGAAAAAGAGATTTAATCTCAGGGAGATTGCCTGATTAAAGATTAAAATGATTTTCTTTTGTCAAACAGCTGAAATGAGGACGATGACAGTGAAGCAAAACAAGATGTTGTGAGCTGTAAAACCAAAACAATGAGCTGAAAGAGTCAGCCAAGATACAACAAGAAGAAACTTTACTTCCCTGCAGAAGGGATACATTCCCACAGAAATGTGTTAAACAGAGTATTAGCATAGAACTGTTATTTTCTATATTATTTCTTTGAGTATAAGTAATCAACAGCATCATCAAACATGATGCAGTGAAAAGCCCAAACAAAGGTTGTTGAGCATAACATGGTCCTTGACATTTGCCACAAGTCATCACAAGTGTGGGAGCTTATTCTTTTTAGTCATAACATATTCTGTTTTGAAAACTGTGTGCAGAGTTTACTTTTCAGTCTTACTCCGAGACACTTATCCAAACAATCATGTCTGTGAGGTTTTGTCTCTTTCTCTTTCTTCCCCACAAGAGTTTTCAGCTTCTCTCAAGCGTCCATCTTTTGTGGTAACATGGTGAATGTTTCTCATTTAAGTTGTTGAATGGTCAATCACACTGAAAGCACTTACAGTATTATACCAGGACATTCAGCAGTGTTGACAATATAACACATATCTCAGTATCAGTGATTTATTGTAGAAGGACATGGTTATCAAATGTTAAAGCAACAAATGTATAAATATATTATTATATTCTCGTGCAGAGTGGTCCACAATCGATATTTGAACGTCCCATCACTAACCGACTGTGTGGACACAATGGTTTAAATTGAATGGAAGCAGACCTTGAAATGCTCCATTTCAGAAAGCGCTGCACATTTTACAGCTTTTACAAACTTCAGAGTGGAGGTTTTCCAGGGCCAATAAGCTCTGTTGGGTTTATTCATTTTTATTTCCCTATTGTGTCTCTGTGTGTGGTGAACCTCTGAGCTCATTAAGATTCAGCTCTGCTGTGCAACAGCAGCTTCAGAGCTTCCATCATAGTTATCTGCAGGTGGGTGATTATGTCCAGTCAACCGCAGGGCTTTGAGCGGCCTACCACAGGGACCCAAACTGACTTACATCACGAGACACACATAGCAGATTAGAGGACCTTTCACTTAGCGCCGAGCCAGAAAACACTGGCTTTGTCTGTAGATAACAGGTCAGCAGGAAACCAAATGTGTCCTTTGACAATAAAATAATTAACTGTAATCACAGTTGCATTGGTGTCTTCTGAGATTTCATCTCTAAGATGAAATAAGTCAGCTTCTGTAGACAACAGCTTGGACTATTTCTGCATCCCAAATCCCAAATTAACATTAAACTTTTTACACAAACATAACACACTGATGATAATGAACTCAGTAAATTTGTTCAGGGATGATTTTACTCTGCTGTCATCGACTAAAACAAGCTCTTCTGCAAGTGCACTGTACACTTTTCATTTTTCACGAGTTGAAATCAAATATCTCAGACTGTTTCTATGCACACAAAAGGCTTTTTTTTCTAAAGCTTTGTGTGTGAACAACAGGATAGTCCATCCATCTGACAGGTGTTGGTAATTAAGATGCTGATTAAACAGCATCGTTAGTATACAGCTGTGTCTTGGACTGGCTACGACACAAGGCCAGTCTACGATTTGCAGGTTAATCTGGGGGGAATAATACATTTATTTTGATTTGTTTTGGTCACATATACCCCCAAAAATCTGTAAGTATCTGGTGTGACCACCATTTGCTTCATGCAGTGTGACACATGTTTCTTGCATTGAGTTGATCATGTTGTTGATTGTGGACTGATGCCCACTCCTCCTAAAGGATTGTGTGAAGTTGTTGGATATCGGCAGAAATCGGAACACGCTGTCATCAATCCCATTTGAGAACCAAATTTGAGAGAAATAAGTGTGCATTCAAATGAGTTACAGGGGGTGAACATAGATAATATCTCTGTTATGGTGCAAGCTTTGAAGAGCATTTCTGTAGTGCACACCACTACACTGCCTGCCTGCATATCACCACTGATCTAGGCATCTATTTAGGCATATGTCAAGGGATACAAAACTACTGTTTCATGAGGTAATTATGAATCCGAACTACAATTGGCACCTGTGATTCGTGACTACTGATTGATACAAATAAATAAAACATTATTTATTTGATTTTTTTACAGTAAACGGTAGAAGTGCCACTAAACTCCATGTAGTCGACACACAGTGAGACCGCGGCTGCAGTGACAAGGTGAAGATGGCAACGGCGCAGATGCGAAAGACAAGGAAAAACCACCAATCTGAGCAGACTGGGCTTATTCGTAGGGGAGTTTAAAAAAACATGTGCTATAATGAAGCGTTTCAGACAGATGCTAAAAGAAATGGCATGCAAACAAAGTTCCAGCAGAAACACAAAATACAAGTATGAGCCTAAAAATGAGCATGATATGTGACCTTTAATTATATTATTAATATTATGTATAATTATAAATGGCTACATTTATAAAAGGAAGAGTTCCACTTGGTCCGCTTGTTTTACCGTCCGTATTTAGACTGAACGTAACACAAAGCTCACAGAGCTTTTATCCTATCAAATCTCTATTATCAGATTTGGTATTTGTAGATATTTGTGCTGCGAGCTGCATTTGATTTCATTAATAAACCAACAGAATCCCAAACCTCTAGGGGACTGTCTATTTTTATCTTGTAGCATATTTCTTTCGAAAGCTGAGAGCAAAGGTGTCCCAGTCTTTGTGTCTCTCTTTCACTGTCTGACAGCGTCTTGTCTCGTCACATATATTCTTGGCCGGATCATCCTGTTACATCGTTCTCGGCAGGGAGCAAGCCAGCAGACGGGCCCAGGGAGCTTACCGCGTAACTACAGACACACAGAGATGAGAGACAGAGATGATGATGGAGAGCGCTTATTAGTTGTGGAAGGACACTAGACATCTTGGCCCACGCGACCCCTCGGGGTAGAGGCGCGCTGACTGGCGGTGACTACCGTTAGGTGCTTGACAGACCTCCAGACAGTGAGAGGAAGAGAGGATGATGAGAGGAACAAGAGGTAGCTGGTCCTCACTCCCTGACTGACCCCCATTTTAAATTACGTTTCAAAAGCATAGAAAACGTCCTACTTGTTGCAATAACATCAAAAACAAGACACGTGTTATTTTCTTACAAGACAGACTGCCATTTTTCCATCAACAAATACAAATCTGAGATGACCTAGTTAGAACTTGGATGCATTGCAGAGAGATTTTTAGCAAACGTGTTATGTGAGACTACACCCAGGTTTATCCTCAGCCTAGTGTGAAAACAGCGGGTTAAGCACTTTATCTCTCAAACACTCTGACATGATAAGAGGGCAGCCGGTTTAGTCCTTTGTTCACCAGCTGAGAGATTGTGTTAGTCTCTGACAGCTGCTCTGAGATCACTGGGAGATGAGAGGTTAGCATATTTTTAGACAAGTGTTTCATGTGAGGAACCTCACTACTAAATAATGAGGGTGCCCTTCTCCTGCAACTCGCAGTATCGAACAGTAAAGAGCTGCAGATAAGCCTTTCAAAAGATCTGGATGAAGAACACAGATGGAGGACATGATAAAAGGAACAAGTAGACCTAAGATGGGGTGAACAGGAAGCTGAACATAGTATCCAAAAGAAAAACAAACAGAAAGACGAGTCTTTGGTTCAGTGTTGGAAGTTACAGAAAAACATTGTGATTAGAGGCAGAGAAAACCAACTAATATAGCAGTGTGAAGCAGTGCCACCAGAATACCATGGTCATGTCATGCTTTAATGGCCTGAGGGCAGATTTAGCAAATAACTGCATCAACAGAAGATCACACAAGGTGATTTGTCCATCAAACGTATATTTCTGGCAGCGTAGAGAAGACTTGAAAACATAAATAGAATTTGAGGGAAAATGGGGGCTTAGACGGGGCGACACTCATCACATCAGTATTTCTCAATTCCTGGCTACTATAGTCCTGCAAACACTTTTACATTACAAGTCATTACGTCATTGCATACCTCTCCACTATAAGACAAACAGCTCCCTCATCCACTTGCCGAACTAATTCTCCACTTCTCTCGCTTTCTCTCGTTACCTCTTTTCTGGTGTGGTTTCGTTTTCTTTGCTTGCTGGCGCTTCCTGCAGATCTGGGAGGTTGGCAAAGTCATCCTGTTCAGCCAGCCCGATTGCTAGAGACAGAACAACCATCTTCCCCTCACTGGACACACAGACAAACAAGACATCACGAGACCACACGGGCGTGTAGACAAATCGGCACAGGGACACACACACACACACACATACACACACACGCTCACGCATACACTCCAACATACACAAAGAAACAAACAGGCAGTGACACATGCAGCACACATTCATTTCACGTACAGAGAGAGAGTGGGAGGAAGGTGGTAGACTGTTGTGAGGACACTATTTCATTTTAACAAATACTTAATCCATACCTAATGCTGCAGTGCTACAACAGCTGTGTTCTACGCAGTAAATTGAGATTACAATACAGACTTTATCAACACTTGAGTAACACTTTACTATATGCATGGTTTGCCATTGCGAATACTATTGTATACTACACAAATACTGAAAATAAACGTTCAAGTCGTCCAAGGTTTTATGGGTATTCATTCGAACACAATCTGCCATTGTTATCATAATCGTTAATGTCTGTTTTCTTGTGTTAGCAAGTTAGAAGAAAACTGATGTGCTATTGCTGAAATGAGATGTAAAGACTGTTTTTTTTCTTTCCCACTCCCTTAACCAACTCTGTGAGGCTAAGAGTGTGCTATTAAAAGCCATCAAGCCTGTATTACAAAGTCTCACATGTTGTATAATGTGGAGTGCCTATGATCACTTAATGTACCAACCGCTGTAACATTAGTATGAGAATCAGGTGATTTTGCTGCATTGATTCTTTCTTTAGTTTTTTAACACTGACATATGGGTCATAATATACTACCCCATGCATTTCTAATATTAACAGTTTTCTAGCATAATACCATGTCTAATTAAAATACATTGGATGATACCAGGGATATTCATCATGGGACAACATGCGCTTTATAACCTGTTAAAAAGGTGCATGTTCCTATAATTCATCATTACAACAATTGAAGGTTGTATAATGCATCAGTGAACAGTCTGTGTTCTTACAATAAACAATTTTTCAGGAGTATTCTTTTTTTTAAATCCACTGCAGGTATTCATTGCGTGTGTGTTGGCTGAAATAAGCATCATTAGCAGAAAGGCTTAGAACCACTGATGCCTCCATGGCTTTATCATCCTTTGTTATCTGTTTCCTAGGATAATAAATGTGTAAAAATAGAAAAGCAAAAACCCAGAGGAAGGGTTTGGATTGAGTCAGAGAGAAGAAATAGAGGCAATGAAATGACATCCTGAAAGATAATGAAGGAAAAGCCAAAGAAATCCATGAAAATTGAGGTTGCCTTAACAAAAACCTGCAACAAAGAAACATATTAAATTGAATTTCAGCTGTTATTGCCCTCTTAACATGCCTGAGGTCATTTAAATTATATCTTAATGAAGTATGCTGCACCGTGAATTCAAGAGGCCATGCAAACAATGACCTTAACAAATAAACAATTGCCCACAACTAACCTTGTAATTCGCAGTCCTGAAATAACAACCCATTTGTAAGCACATATTTACACTATTCTGGCTTCTCATACTTTCCTCTCCGTCTCTACCACGCTCTTTTCCTCTTTATACAGCCCCAAACATAGCGTGCTGATCCAAGGACAACCTTTCTGAATTCACTTTACAGTCATTTCTTAAAGGGCAATTCCCATGATTTTGTTCATCTTTAAATATCGGTTGACGGAGACTTTTAAGACATAATTATAAAAAACAGCCCAATTCTTTTTTTGCAGATTAGCAGCAGTCTCAAAGAAGGTTGATAATTACTCAATGTTTTATTTTAGGATGAAACAAATTGAGAAATGGCTCTAGAATAGCTAAGAAGTTCACTCAAATAGCAATAGGATCAACAGATTACGTCTCCCGTATTAGCCTGTGACAGATTGTTTGTCAGTTTCATCAGTTTCTACTAATTTCTCTTCATATCTTCTTCCTCTCATCTCACCATATGTCACACTTATGATGTAATTTCCCAGCCTGCATGTGCTTTCTGCACTACATTCCCTCCTTAACAAGAGGCTGTTTGTTGAAGCAAAATCGACAACAAGAGGAGCACATTAGCACTTGAGAGACCACTGGGGATGCGTAAACAGTACCAACATGGCACCCGTCAATAAGGTGAATGGATTTGTATAGATGTCCAAAAAAGACACGCGCTCTCCAACCGGAGGGTTTCTGAAATCATTACCACCTCCACCAGCTCTATTGATCTGAAATGTAAGCGGGCTGGTTCAGTGGCCACACGGCGTGACAGACTTAGACACACGTGGAAGGTGAAACACTGATCACATGTGTTTCCCCCTTCAGGGTCAACGGCTGACGCGTTTGGTCCAGTGAGATTCATGAGGACAGGGACGATGGGTGATGCCACCTCCCTAGATATGTGCCCAGCCTTATTTGAATGATGATTCACATAGGCAGGGAAGGCACTGGCCTGGGGACACGGTTAATGGGAAGACACGCAGAAAGTACAGGAGTGTGTGACTGTCTGTGTTTGTGGGCAGGATGTTTACGTGATGCTACTTTGTGGAGCACATCATCTGTAAACGATCATCAACTATCAGCTCTCTGTGCTCGGTATCTCAAACAATGAGCAGCCTTCGCACACAAGCAGCCATCCAACTCAGGATTGAATGGATCGGAAAATCGTTGTCGTCGTAAAAAACGTAATGATCTTTGCTAACTGAAGGCTGAGAAGATACTTCTATCGTTATCGTTTTTCTTCCTCTAATTGTTGTAAGCCTATGGATTAAGTCCACAGTATGTAGACAGTGACAGTGCGTTCCTAAAGATATTTAAGAATTTGCATTTTTCACAACACAAGTTGCCCAGCTGTTTGCACTGCTTCATATATCCTCCAAAGTGGAGGAGAATAACCTTAAAACTATGCAGTTCATGTATGTTGGGGTGATGAACATATATTAGAGAATATTAGAAGACCATTCTGTAAAGCTTGGTTTCGTGAAACTTTTTAAATCCAGTTGAATTCATATGTGCACTTTGGAGAAGTTTCAATGAAATTAGATGTCCTTAAGATCCTCTGGAGTTACTAGGTATTCACATTATATACACTTGTTCTATAATAAGATACTATTTTGATGTTATATCACATAATACATGTTACAAACAGAAACAAGTAAATCCACTCCACTCAACCACACAATGACAGAGAAACAAAGGACTGAATGGCCTTCCAGACATCACTATGAAAAGACAATATGACCTACTGATGAGTGGACATATGTACATGACTAGCTATTAATGTGCATAATGTATTAAAATCTGACACAAACATCCACATGAACATGAACTATACCCTGAAAAATGTCCACAGTTGACTTGAATCAGCATCTCTTGCAAAGCCTCAACAACATTTTAACGTTTTAAGTTTTGCAAAGGAAGCAACATTTGTAGAAAACCTCATAAAACTCACAAGAACGACTTGACGTCCAGCCCTCTGTGGCGGATCTGCTCCATCATGTGATCCCAGCTGCCAGGATTTGACCTCGATCGACCTGCCCCTCCACCTCTGCACCGGGAGGCTCCAGCCGGACTCCCCCGGACTCCGCGTGGGCCCCCACGATGGCCCCCGCCGCCTGGGCCTGTGTGCAGCTGGCCCAGGCTCTGAGAGGTGACTGGGGGGTCGTTAGGACCCGGAGGGGGCTGGTGAGTGAGAGGCTGCTGGAGGCTTTGCTGCCGGACCAAGGGCCGAGGGCGCGCCACGGCTGAGGACGGGATGTGCTCCAAGGTGGAAGCAGACGAGAGGGAAGCGTCCCCGAAACTAAGCAGACACGTGGGCGCGCCGAGGACAGAGACGGATACAACAAGGAAGACATCAAAGTTAGAGATAAAATGAGACATACAGGACAGGGCAGGTAGTTTAAAAAAGGATTTAGAAGAGAGGAAAGTAGTTATGATCAAAAAGATGATTCAGAAGATAAAAAATGGTAAAAACATACAACACAGATTGAAATGTTCGCAGTGAATATCCAAGAGAGAGGGGATGAAGAGAGAACAAACAACAAAGAAGATCAGTGAAAGAGGGAGAGAGGAGGGAGAGAAAGAAGAACAGAGTTGTCAAAAAGCTTAAGATACTGGTTTAACATCTGTATGGAAACAACTGTGTAGAACTTTAGGCGTATGCTGCATGGCAGTGTATGAGTGCCTGGATGAGTTGGCATGCAATATGTAAACATTCAATTATTTCAAACTAGTGTCAAAACAAACCTCTGAAGTGGAAGTTAAAGTATCATTATCACTTAACTTTAGTCTCTGTTATCCATCTGCAGCTCTAAATTATTTCTGTACATTACCTCTTCCCCTAATTAGCCTTGACCTACTTCTAGCTTCTTGCCTTTTGCTTCCACCAGTCTCTCTCTAAGGTCCTGTCTGCTCCTGCTCTGATTTCCCTTCCCACTCTTCCCCTTACCTTCCTACTTCTGAGCTCAACTGCTCTCCATCTCCTCTGTCCATTCATCTTGTCTCCACCCTCAGCCCTCACATCAATCCATCTCCACACCACCTCCGATCCTCGTTCTTTAAGCCCGCTCTCTAATTACCGGTCTGCTACTCTTACAATCACATAATAATGCTTCTCCGCTTATCGCTTATCCTCCCTTCAATCACTGCCCTGTCTGATAGCTATAAGCTTGTGCTAAACAGCTCTGTCTGGAGCTAATGCTGTGAGGGAGGATTTACTGCCTGGACTTGAATTGTGTTAGTGCTCGTTCTTCAGTATTAACTGAGCTCTAACTCTGCTGAAGAGCCAGGAGACAAGCGCCCTGAGGAGCGAAGCAATGCTGGATCAAGTAAATACAAGGCAGAGCTCATATACATGCACCCGTGCATGCAGGCTTTCTCTCATACATATTGCACGCCATTAAGTCTTTCCTGAGGACAGGCTTTGATGTTTATTTATTAGTAAATGTGGATTAATGTTATTTAACAAGTTATTTGCTGCATTTATATTGGGTAGGCGTGTCATAGAGGTTTGAGGTGAGAGGAGAGATGGTGGTACAAGTAAAAGTGTATTCTTTGCAGAGACAACAATGGGCAACTGTTAGTTGGAGCACTTTTAAGGTTTAGATGAAACTCTTAAGTTGAATCATCAGAACAAAAGATAGCCTATATACACAAAAAGCAAACTAGAAGTCAACTATTACTCCAAATATACATTGTGTTAAGAAATATACAATCAGGCAGCTTTTTTCATTTTTGTTAGATCCTGTTATTTTGGGATCTATTTGCCAATGCTGGTACTTTGTTTTGTTCCTAAAAGCAGAATTTGCTTTTCATGCTCATTCATCCTCAAACAAGTTTAAACGCTAAACATGTCATGTCATTAATCTTATCTGAACTTATTTTTTTAGTTTTAGAGAACTCCAGAATACAACAGGATGAAATACAAAATAAAAGGAAAGGCATTAAAGCGTTACAACTTTACTTGTTACTTAAACAGCCGAGCGCATACACAAAACAATGCAGCTACTTTATGTCGAGTGTAAGTGTTTAAGTGCAAGTGTGTTTGCAGGATAAATAGAAAGCATCCAGTGGCACACAAAGCGGGGTTATTTCTGATTTCATGATAAATCAATACCTCTGGCTGGATTCATTGTGGTATTAGGCCAGACAGCTGGAAGCCAGTCCATGTGCTAATTCATCTTGCTATTCTGTTCAGTGTCCCACATTTGGCAAAGACTTTATTCATTTTAAAAATGTGAAGGCTGTACAATAGTCATCCTTTCATCGATTGTTGTAACTTCTCGTGCTTTCAGGTGCTGCCAATCGTTATTGTCCTCTGCTGTCTGTAAAACACCAGCACCAGTCATTCATATTTTCTGAGCATGAGCCCTCTTTATCTGCTGTATTCTATTACTGACTTAGATGGTTATTTTCACATTTCTTCTTGCTTGAAAGTCAATTAAGATGACTATAAACCTTGAATGATTTTGTAATTAGAGAAAATTGAGGAGGTTGAAGAACAAGGAGAGAGGAGTCAGAGCGAGAGACAAAATACTAACAGAGTGAATGAGAGAGAGAGAGAGAGAGAGAGGTAAGTGCCCCAAAATAGAAACCAATTCCAGAGGAGAAATGGAAATACAGGTAGATCTGAAAGAAGGAGTGACAGGAGAGAATAATAATGCATTTCAGATTGTAGTCTAAAAATAATTTTGGAAGTCTAATTGTCATGTTGTTAAAAAGCCAAGTACTCTACCAGTAAAATATTTATTTAACTTTGTGAAAATCAGTCAAATATGAAGAATGATTCATTCATTATGCATTGAAGAAATTTATAATTTCTATAAATACCAATTATGACAGCAGAGTTTTGCTTTGTTGTTTCTTATCAAGCTACTGTGTCATAACAAAGACACAGTATTATAGATACAAAGTTGGCTCAAGATGATCCACTGTGCATCTTCACACTTCACTTGTTTATTAATCTATTCAACTATATGTTGCTTAATAATATATTTGCTTTAATTGAATGACCTTTAGGAGATACAGTAGAAGAGACTATTTGATCATCTGGACTACGATTTACATACAGAGAGATCTTACATTTATTATTCATTATCTCCTCTATGTGCAAAAATATACAGCTTTTATCAACCACCATCTGTTTTTCCACATACAACTCACATATATCATATGAAACAGATTACTATTTGAATACAGAGCAAGTTGTGCACAGCTGGAGATCAGGAGGTGACCTTTGGGTTATTATTGCTCAATGTTTGTCTCGAGCCACTTTGCTCTGGGAAGGTGATGTTACTGATTGTGTGAGTTGTGTGCTGGGATCAGCTGACCAGAGGTAAGAGCTGCGCTAAACCATATGAACCAGTGCAGTGGTTTCCAAGCTGGGGGTCCTGACCCCCCAGAGGTGTTGCAAAATAACTTTGAGTGGTGACTAGATGGCAAAGGATTTGATGAAAAGCATATTCTGCACATCATATTTATATGATCCCAGGGTCCTATGTTCCCCTAACCTGTTCTCATTCCCAACTTGTCACATATGGACACTTGGTCGGGACCCCTTGGTGTCACTTAGGTTTAGGCAACACAACGACTTGGTGAGCTTTTGGAAAAGATCTTGGTTTGGGTTAAATAAGTATGTTTTTTTTAAGCCTGGGAATGAGAACGGGTCCCCCAGCTCTATATAGCACATAACGGGAACCTGAGAAATATGCTCCCTCGCTCTATTTGCTTAAATAAGACACGGGCTATTATGGGAATTCATCAAAGGAAAGAGTTGAACACAGGGAAAATGAGTCTCTGACAACATAAAACCTTTTGAAGTTGACTTAATGTGTGTTAACTGGATATTGAACTGGGGAACACAGGACAATGGGAACAAAGACACACACAACTATTTTGTCAGGCTTTTCTACAGTTATTGTTCATCATTTTGTGAAATATTGATACCTTTTTAGGGATCTAAAATCTACAGTGTAATTGCGAACAATCACTCATTACTGCATTATATAGGATGAGAGGTCACATGTAGATATTTTTTAAATTTAATTTTACAGTGACCATTTCTAATTTCAAGCAATTATTTGGGTATAATAGATAAAAACCTCCGCTACATAAAATACAGTAACATGTTGTTGACAACACTTAGTCTTGGTGAATCCTTTTTCTCACACAATGTTTTTTAGAGTTGTAAAGTTGGAGGAGTCGCTGGTTCAAGAGATGTTTTTGCCAAATCCTTATTCCCATTAAAAAATGTCCTTAATGCTCAATCTTACTGAACATAGAAACAGTCTGCCGGTTGATGTTATTTCTACAAGTTTTAATTATTTCAACTTAATTCTGAGACATCATGCTTGGGCCTACAGTATGAGTTGACGCCTAACCCCAAATGTTCCTTTGCTTTTTGATTAAACACATGCACCTGAACTATCTTTATCTTTTGTACTGATGATTCAGGAGAGTTTCATGCAGATCCAAGCTAAATTGCTACAAACAATAATATTGCCATGGGAAAACGTAATGGGACTTTAACTTCTAGAACCAAGGATGCCTAAAATATCTCTTCCCAACTTTGCAACTACACTTTTTGAAGATTTTCTGTGAGCATCTGCATCTGTTTGAGAATCTTAAAACTGTCACAGCCTTCAGTAAATTGGTGGCTGCAGAGGAACAGCCTTGTCTGAGACTGCCTTGACATCAGCTGTTCGAGGTTTAGCAGCTGACATGAAAATGGTATTTCTTTATGGGTGACGAAGCCCTCTGTAGTCGAGAGACTTCCACCGACAGCTACTCATGCATCGCAGGTACACTCGGCAAAGCAGCTGGCTTCTCCTCCAGCCTGCCCTTACATTATCTTCATCTGCACGTTGTCAGAAATAGCTTCTGTTGATGTCCTTCTTTGAGTGTACATGCAACAAGGCCATTCACTTTTTCAAACTCACACTCTTCCTTCCTATCCACACCATGCGGTTGTTGTGCCCCTGTAGCCCCTCATGCGTACCCCCTGTCACCATGCGCCACTCACTTGCCGAACCGTAGACCTCCAGCATTCATGTGGCTCTGGACCGCCTGCCAGCGCCCGGCCCTGCTGCCCCCCATCACCATGCTTCGAACGCTGTCACTGCGACTGGGCCCAGCCCCAGAACCAGAGCAAGCACCACCCCCGCTGTCACTTGTCCCCGGCGAGGGTCCAGCACCGCCCTGCCCACCCTTATCCACTGCCCCACTGGGAGGAGCAGTTGGGTTGAAAGAAACACGGACAGACAGAAAGAACGGACCAGGATACAAAGAGGAGAGAGAGAGAAACGGACAGACGAGAGACGGACGAGAGACAGATGAGAGACAGACGCACAGACGTACAGAGCCAAAGAGCAAAAGATTAATCAGTACAGTTGGTCAAACTGGTGACTGAGACACTTTGTGAGCCACACGTGTCCAGTATACAACAACAACTCTGAGGAGCCACTACTACTCAGTCAGTAAAAAGCAGTGAAGAGCTCTGAGTGGAGATTTATTGTGTAAACCTGTGAATCTATTTTGTGGACACTTGACTGAGACACATATCTTCAAAAGTACAACAGTTCTATTCAAAGCTGCACAGCATTGATAGCCAACGGATTATTGATCAGTTTATATATATATATATATTTTTTTTAAATCACTTGTAAAGTGCAAAATACAAGCAAAGTAAAAAGCTTTTTTTGCCTTTAGGAAACTTTTTCTCATTACAGCTTTTCACTTTGGTAAAATCAGTTTTTTAACGTAAATCTGGTGAGAAATAGGCGAAAGAGTTTGAGTAGTGTGAGGGTGCAGCAGGTCGGTCTCATTTCACACTACACATGGGACAGCAATGACCAATCTGCTGGCTCTGTGAATGGGGAATAATAGTTGAATAACAAATTGGATGCATCTTCAGATTTTTTAAGATGCAGGTGGTGATAACAGAACACTAATGTCTCTCATCTCACAGCAGCTCACCTGCAGCTCACAATGAAAACAAAAGCCTGTTTATCTAATGAAATTGTGAAAAACACTTTCATAGTAAAATAGCGCCGCCAAACCCACCCCTGACCCCGACGTGAGACGTCGACTTCAGTACAGGGACAAAACACGCAACACATAGTTGTGCAACACTTAGACACTGAGTGCAGCCTGACGGTCAAATTAATGACTTCTCACTAAACAATGAGATCTTTCTGTGGCTATCTTGGATGCTGTTGTGATTAACCTGTTCATACTACGATTCATCAGCACTACATGAATAATTTCTCTACAACACTTTTATTTTATTTTGGAATATTTGAAATATTACTGAACTAAAACTACACCATAACTGTAATGTTGGTCTTCTTTTTGTATATTTATCTTATTTTGATTAATGTTGTTTTTATTTCCTTTTGATTTGATTTTTAAATGTTGATCCAATGCATTTCTTCACCTTATATAAAGCACTTTGAATTGCTTTTGAGCTTGAAAGGTGATGAACACACAAACCTGCCTAAAAGCATCATTATCTCTACCGTAAGGAGTAAGTCAGGGATTACTCAGAAATGGCACTATCAACAGCCGAATAACTTCGGCTCAAATATAAATAATTATCTCAATAACATAATGCAATGCAATCACAACAGTCGCTGCCGCTGACTGATTCTTAGAATAGTTTCAACATCACTGCACAGATGTAGTAATTGATCACCCTGTGGTTTTGAAAGAGTCAAGTGAGTTGTAATTAGAGAGGATGAGAATGAACAGGTTCACTTAATGCCTCGGTGACATGTGAGATGCATCTAAATGATGGAATGGAAGTGGATATGAAACAGATGCTGTAGCACCCAAACTTCACACAGCAGAGACAGTGTCTCTATTTTTGGAACAGGGCTGAGGAGACCAGACTCAGGAGGGCTATCAGGTCGCCTTAAAGTACGTACAGCACTATGAGTGATAGTGGGAGTAGTGACAACAAATGAGTAGAAAACACAGAGCGAAGAGGTGAGAGGAGTACAAACACACATTCAACTTAACACACACACACAAATCCAGAGTAGGCCTACAATAAAGTAAAACAGAAACTACCCCAGTATAGAGAAACAGTTGAACATTTTGGGAAATAAGCTTAGTCTATTAGCGTTCTGGCGGAAAGTTAAATGAGAAGATCACACACCACTCGCACACCTGCTACATGTGAACCTAGCTGGTGTTAGCTTAGCTGAGCACAAAGACTGGAATCACAAGGAAACAGATACTCCAAGGTCTACCAGCACCTCTTAACCTCAGTAATTAACATGTTAAACACAAACTAGGTGTAAAAACAGGATTGGTTTTGAGCTGGACTATTGCTTGGTCGGGCGGAGTAACTTTCTTGAGTGTCTGCAAGTGGCCTGGCAATGGCTCCCGGCTGAGACATAGTCTGGTTTTAACACACCTGTACGGATTAAATATGACCTGTAAATTAGTGGGCTTAATCAGGGCAGCTGTGGCTCAGGGGGTAGAGCGGGGCAGCATGTCAAAGTCACTTTGAGCGAGACACTGAACCTGTTTGATTATATCTTTTCAAAGAGTCTGGTAGGTTGATTGTGTTACCTTTGCTTTGCCTCCAGTCTTTATTTTAAACTAGCTGCCATATTAAATACCTGATACTTAATAAGACAGTGGAGTCCTTCTGATTCAAGTCTTTGTGCTCAGCTAAGCTAACCTGCAGCTGGCTGTCGCTTCACATTTAACAGGCAGGTATGTCAAACTATTCCTTCAAACTAAGTACACGCTTAAGTCAAGTCTGCGACAGCAAACTAAAAGGCAGATTTCAACACGTGGGGTGGAGAGGTTGTGTTGTATACAAGGGGACAAGGTTCAATTGAAACAGTGAGATCTGCTCTCTGAGGAATGTCCGTCTCCATGGTAACACTCAATGTGCTGCAGGTGAGAGGTAACAAGGGTCTGATGAGGCCAGCAGGGCTGTAGGGAATGGGGCTATCAAACCTTTCACTTGTACACCCTGTACACTGTGCGAGAGCAAACTAAAATGTTGTTTCCCAGATTTGATGTTCTGTGTTTTGAGTTTTGACTTTAACGACCAAATGGGACTCAAAAAGGAGGGTCTCCAATATATACTCTGTAATCCTCGATCTCAAAAACATTTAGGATTTAAAGCCGGTTTTCAAATAAGATATTACATTCACTTAGTACGGCTGTTGGCAGACAGAAACACTGTCACTCTACAAAAAAGCGATCATTTGGAAAATGGTCGTAATTTCTGTCAATGTTAGGGCAGTCCTAGGAATCACAGCAATATTGAGGGATGGTGCTGCACATCTCTATCAGGTGCTGCACGGCCAGCAGTGCATACTAAACACCACCTCGCTGTCAACATGCCTGAGAGCAAAAATATGAGGATTACTAGGGATGAGAGGAGACTTCTGTTCAAAAGACATGTAGCCAGGCAGCATTACAAAATGAGGCTTTCTGACCCCCTCCAGGCTATTTAAATATGACCTTTTCACTGCTCAGAGTGATATATTGATCAACCTTGGCCTTTGATTCTGAGTATCTTTTGTGCTATTTGACATATACTTAAGCACACAAATAGCTGAACAAAATACTTTATTTAATTTTTGATATGGTGTTTGAAACAGTGCTAATATTGCCCAATTTGTATTATGTCAAACAGCTTTGAGGGATTTTTCCAAGGCGCACATAAGCCCCAGTTCATTACAGCCCTGCCCAGATTGAGGGTCCCTTACCAGCCATGACTGAGACTCACTTGGGCGTGAGGCGAGGGTCTCCGTAGGGGGTATAGGGAGACATGTTCAAGAGGAACTCCTTGGGCGGGTAGGAGCTCCACCTCTGTTGCACGTTGCTGCTGTCATTGTTATTCCAAAAGTCTCTGTCCAGATCATTGTGGCTAGAGAGAGAGAGGGGGAGAGGTAAGACAGGTGAGAGCCCCATGCAATCAAAGACAGTTATAAAGAAGAAAAAAACATGACAGAAGTCATGGTGGGGAAAAAGACATAAAAAGAACAACGTTAGAATACTGTCTCATACATCTAAATGTCGGGAGGAGAGTGTTAATGAATGGGAAAAATATGATAATGTCAACGCCTGTAAAGTTACATTCTAAAACAGGACACAGTTGACTTTTTACACTTTAAACAGAGATACTGAATACACTGTTCATAAAATACAAGGTGAGTCTAAAAATTACACAAAACCCCAGAGCATGATATGTTGGACTATGATAAAAAAACACCCAGAGTTGAAAAACAAGAAGTGACCTGTACGCGTTATCACTCTGTCAGAGACAAGGAAACAAATAAAACAGAGGAGGTAGAAAAGTCAGTATACAACAAAAATAACAACTTATTGAAAAAATACACATTGGATATGAAAAAGGAAAGAAAATTATCACAAATGAGTGATAGAAATGACCAAGTATTATTCGATTAATAATTATAATAACAACATACATTGTCAAGGTCAGTTCCAATGTTAATATTACAGTCCAAAACACAGCTAGCACAGTTCACGGTCACAGTCATTTAAAAAAGACAGAGTGAATATTCTGAAAATTCAGCAATTTCTTGAACATACTGTTTTCAACTGAACGGTAGATCACAGTGTTCTAGTGCTCTAATAATGTCTGACTATTGCATTTATAATGTTGCAATAGTTTGTATTACAAAGTAAAGAAAGTAATGTCATTTGGAAGTAAAGCTTTTTTGTATTAGAAAACCAATCTTTGATTGATACAAACATAATATACAAGAGTAACTTTCCTACACTGCTTAATTCAACCTCTTTGATGAATGAGAAGTATACCCATATAACACTGTCTTCAGGGCATCATTTCATGGTGGACCGTTTTAGACCGCGGATACAAGATTAGCTTTCCAATCAGAAATGGCAGCTTGTTAAAATGCGAAACTATCACCACATCATAGATCATTTCCATATGCTTCCATCTCAACCCTCCCTGACACCTACTTGATGGCTTTATTTTCCCCTCGACCTCTCACAGAGTCTGGAGAGCTGGCAGCCTCCACCCCGGGCTTATTCCTCTTCCCCTGCAAAGAGACAAGAGGGAGACAGAGACGGATCTTAGAGCCGTGTTTTGATCATCATTCTTCACAAAAGCTTTTTTGGATGTGAAGTGCACATTACGGAGGCTTTTGAAAAGCATCAGGTCTCAAACATGTTGGAATATGATGAATGAGATCACAACAAGACCAGGGACCACTTAACTACAACGAGATGCCAAAACAAACATCACACAAACAAAAGGAAATGTGCACGCTTACTACACAGTGAAATCAGACACGGAACACATGTAATAATAATTAAAAACAGGAAGACCTGCAAACATGTATTAAACATGAATATTTAGAACCCTTTCTATCACAAAGGTGATGCAGCTGACATAGCATGGTGTATTACACGTGTAAAGACAAAGGTATACTCATAGTCGTGGTTTAAGGGGTAACAGCATAGCTACAGAGCCCAACACGACACCGACGGGCAGACTATCAGACCCTGCAGCAGTAAAATGAGAAGTTTCCCAAAGGGACTCTGGCGCTCGAAAACAATACCACTTTTGTCCACAGGGACCGCAAAAATAAACACAAAATGAAATTACCTTATATTTCGCTTTAAATTGAAGATAGTGTCAGTAGTCTTCTTCTTTTCAGTAAAACACATTCAAAAAGCCAATCCCCACTGTGAATCTTCTATCACTGTGAAGAATGTGTGGGGTGTAGTATTGATGCAGGTCACAGCCTTGTCATGTCTGGATGCAGTCAACATGGGGCTGCACTACATCCTGCAACACCTCGACTCCCCAGGGACCTATGCAAGGATGCTGTTCGTGGACTTCAGCTCGGCGTTTACCACCATCATTCCAGAAGTCCTCCTCACCAAACTCACCCAGCTCACTGTGCCTGCCTCCACCTGTCAGTGGATCACAAACTTCCTGATAGACAGGAGGCAGCAGGTGAGGCTGGGTGAAACAACATCCAGCACCCGGTCAGTCAGCACTGGTGCACCTCAGGGATGCGTGCTCTCCCCACTGCTCTTCTCCCTCTACACAAACGACTGCACCTCAGGAGACCCATCTGTCAAACTCCTTAAAATTTGCAGACGACACATCAGTCATCGGCCTCATCCAAGATGATGATGAGTCTGCATATAGGCGGGAAGTTGAACAGCTAGTCCTGTGGTGCGGTCGCAACAACCTAGAGCTGAACACGCTTAAAACCGTGGAGATGACAGTGGATTTTAGGAGGAGCCCCCCAGCACTGCCCCCCCTCATCATACACAACACTACTGTGTTGGCTGTGGAATCCTTCAGGTTTCTGGGATCCACAATCTCCCGGAATCTGAAGTGGGAACCCAACATCAACACCATCATCAAGAAGGCCCAGCAGAGGCTGTACTTCCTGCGCCAGCTTAGGAAGTACAACCTGCCTCAGGATCTGCTGACCTTGTTCTACACCGCAGTCATAGAGTCTGTTCTGTGCACCTCAATCACTGTCTGGTTTGGATCGGCCACCAAACTGGACAAGAACAGACTCCAACGGACAGTCAGGTCTGCAGTAAAGATCATTGGTGCCAACCTGCCCACCATCCAAGACCTGTACACCTCCAGAGTCAGGAAACGGGCAGGAAAAATCACTGCAGACCCCTCACACCCCGGACACAAACTATTCAAACTCCTCCCCTCTGGTAGACGCTACAGATCACTGTTAGCCAAAACCTCCAGACTCAAAAACAGTTTCTTCCCCCTTGCCGTCTCACTACTGAACAAATAACACCACTGTAGCATATATATACATATATATATTTATATTTATATACTTTAAATCCCTGCACTTCTCGCACTCTCCACTTCTTCTTGCACTACTGCTGTGCAACATTCCACAGCCACTGTATATAGCCATTCCGCCTGTACATACTCTTAAACTCCTTAGTCCATTGCACTGTTTGTTTGTATTGTATTGTATTGTATATTGTGTTGTATATTTGTATTAAGTTGTATATTTGTATACTGTATTGTATTGTGTTGTATATTTGTATTAAGTTGTATATTTGTATATTGTATTGTATTGTATTGTGTATTGTATTGTGTTGTATATTTTGTGTAAGCACACTGAGAGTCACCTTACCAAGTCAAATTCCTTGTTTGTGCAAACTTACTTGGCCAATTAAACCTGATTCTGATTCTGATTCTGATGTATGATACATGCACTTAGTCGAGAGGTGTTGTTATCAACGGATGAACTATACTTCACAACCCTGTGGATGTCTGCAGCCGGACTAACTTTAAACCTTGGCATCAGTAACAGATACTTTACAAATCACAAACACAAAAGTTTTCTTCTTAAAGAACACACATTTCTATGACGGGTTCTTTTAGGGAGGAACAAGATCATTTGGAGGGTGAGAACATTCTAGATATAGGCAGCAAAAATGCATATATTTATATTGTAATATCTTATACAGCTCACTTTACTTACTCTGCACATTTTCAGCACTTCATGGTCATGCTTTCAGTAGAGCAATATTCACTGGTTACAGTTATTGAGCTTTGCATTTTATTTTATCGAACTCTAATTATTGAACTCTTGAGGGTTATAACACTGAGCTCTCACAGCTGAGTCACATAGACCCTCTGCCCTTACATAATGTGTTTCCGTGGTAACCTCACAACAAGGACATAAAGAGCACATATGCCATAGAATAGTCACTGAAAAGGAAAGACATCTCTTTATTTCTCATGAAGTTTTGGATTCAATCCTGTTTGGAGAGCTCTGCTACATTACCATCTGTTGCTGTGGACAATTATTATCATCAACTTCACTGAGTTTTAATCAGATATGCCATATTTTAAAATATGCAGAACTTGGCAAATGACTCCTAGTTTTTTAAAGAAAATATCACATTGTGCCAGACAGATAAAAAAGAAAGAAAGATTGAAACTCAAGGACTTTTACAAACATGCCTGAATGACAAAATACAATATTTGTTGCTTGCATTAGGATGAGTTTTATATAACATCAATTCCAAGTCTGCTCATCCTGCTTGGTAATGAAGGCATGTCCTGTTTGCCCCCTCTGTGCTCCTTTTGATTTGTTCACTTTGCTCTTTGAAGTGTCAATCCAACTCCTTCCTTCTTCCTCAACACTGAGATTGTTCAGCAACACACACATTGGTTGCAAATAACCCCATGAAAGCAGCTCAAAAGAAGACATGTTGGAGAAGTTGATGCTAAATAAGTGATGCGATCTGCCATGAAATATTAACTGTGAAAAATAAATGACACAAGAAGAAAAGGATCTTTTATTGTTAGTGGTTGCTGTTCTGCTGTCAGCTATCAGCATCTGCTGGTGTGTACACAGGTGGACATTTTATGGTGGAGTTACTTTAACAATCCCCCTTTTTTCACAAAACCGTGTCATGTGCAGGTCCTATTGGTTTTCCAGCAGTGTGGGGGGTTTAGCCCTTGCTTCAGTAACACCACCAAGTACTGTAGACATTGGCGTGCAGTCACATCTCCGACAGTATATCTGCTTCATGGCACATGCTATAACTGTTAAATATTCACACCTAGAGGCTATTTTTAGTTTTCTGTTCACTCTGACCTGCATGTTTTAGGACTGTTGGAAGACACTGGAGAGTATACTAATCTAAAAGCTCCAGCTGAGCAGTTTAATCCAAAGACCCTTGTGTTGTAGGAGACAACCTAGAGTCTCAAAATGAGGACAGTCTGACATCAGGATTTGCTGAGCCGACTGGATTGTCCATGTTCCTTAAATTATTTACGATAGAGAGAAGAGTCACAGAATAGCACACGATGTTGTATAAACATCTTGATATTAGGACACTTTATAGGAAAATGAGTGAAAACCATGTTATATGAATGAGACAAGATTGACTCCACAGAAAGCTGCATGAGAGGGGAGCGTCGTTTGAAGGCTCTGGGTGGAATCCGTTATGTATGGATGGATTTTAATGCAACCGTATAAATATTTAAGAGCTGTCCGAAAAATCTCAGAACAGATGGTTCCTCCAGATGCAGACAAAGAACACTTTGAGTTTCTAGTTTCCTGTCGTTAAGTTTTGGTCCAGTTTAAACTAGAACTGTGTCATTGATATGAATCGATATGATTGAAATGTCTGCTTTTGCTAGACAATATTATTTACTGTCAACACTAGCAACATGCTGCTTGTCAGGAAAACATAAAAACACAGTTTTAAGCATTTTGACAAATTATTAATGTAAACTGCAATGGCAGTTCCTCTAGTTTCTACATTTCCTGCAATTTTTCTTCTGGAATATGTGCCTTGAAAAGGGAAAACAAATGTTTATTGCTGCTGTTTATGTTTTAGTTCGTCGACTTTCTCTGGTTGAGGGATTTGTTGCATAATTTTAAACTCAATGATGAATGCAGTACTTGATCTCAATGAAGGATTTTAAGCAGCCTGCAGGCTTTCAGACACAGCAGAGTGCTGAATGTTTATCTGAATACAGCTTTCAGTGTCCCGCAGACAGGTGGCCTCTTTATGTATTCTCCTGTATCTCCATCTAATGCATCCACAATACACTCCATTATTTATCATGTCACATCTTATGCGTCCAGCTCGGCAGAAACATTTTCAATAGAGAGTTTAGCTTTGGGGCCTGACCTAATCTGGACCTACATTCAGCCACAGCACCGTAAACACACACATACTGTAACCACAGCACAGAATCATATTAAATTTGGGGACTCAGAGGATAGGAATAAGTCAGGAATATGCTATCAAGTGCAGCTCATCAATCATTTAACAGAATCATAAAATCTGAAGGAGGCTTGAGAGGGTGGAGAAGGTACAATGTTGAGCGAGTGTGGGTGGATGTGAGAAACAGAAGGGAAGATGGCGTAGAGGAGCAAGTGAGAAACACGAAGGGACAGCACAGAGGAGGTTTGAAGAAGACTCCAGATTAATGAAGGCACCCAGCTGTGCAGAGGGCACACACCTGGATGTTCAGCACTGACCAGCATCACCTTCTCTTCCTGCCTGTTTGAATGCCTCTGTGGCTGTTTCTGCCTCTGCCTCTCTTCCCTCCTCCTCCCACTCTCCTCCCACTTCCACTCCCACAAAACAACCAATGGCATGAGACTAGTTTCAACAGATTCATCTCTCCTGGAGCAAACGTTTTCATAAGGATATTGGATGCTTATATACTTCTAATTTGTTTTCCAAATTATTTTTTGAATGAAATACAGTTGCTGCCAGCTTGATTATGTTCACTGGAAACATTTAGGCAACAAAAGAATAGATGAAAGACTAAAAAGTCTAAATGTGACTGCTGTGGTTGATTAATAAGTCTGAGTCGGCATTAGAGGCTTGAGGGTGACCTTTAAAAACGGGGACAGAAAATAGAACTATTTTGTTAATTAATTGATGATACATTTGATATCCTTGCAATTTGGACTGTTAGTTGGAAAAAACTAAGCAAAACAAAAAGGCACTGGGAAATTGTGACATGTTTGGCTTATTTCCAGCCCAAATGACTCATCAACAAAATGATCAGCAGATTAATACATGTCTGACCTTTTTAAATTCTCACTTCTCGCACATTGGCTCTGTTTCACCTGAGGGTGTTTATTTATTTAACCTTTAGGAGTGGAACCCACAAAACAAACACAAGATAATATGTAAGAAGGAAACAAGGACTATGGAGAACCACAGAGGCTACAGAGGCGAGAGGAGAGCAAGGCAATCCTGGAAAACTAAATCAGTGACATTCTGACAAGGACATGCAGATAAAGTGACAAAAGGACAAATACAAACCAGAATATTTGGTATAAAAAGAGAAAGAGGGTGACACAAAAACAAAGACAGAGACATAGATAACATATGGGTAAACAAAGATAAGAAATGGGTTTGTTTGTCAGGTTAAATTTTTGTTTTTGTTTCTCCAAAGCAATGATAGCAATTTAGATTTTAAGAAGCACTCAACATACTTTGTAACTCTAGTCTAGGGTCATATATATTACTCTGGAGAATGATGTCGTTCGGTTCAGCTGTTTTTCTTCTGAATAGCCCAGTTAACTCTCAGCTTGTGTATGTTTGATCAACTGCTGGACTGCAGTCCCTCCTCATACCGAGAGACGGACAGAAATGAGAGAGCGGGACAAAAGGGAGGCAGTGGGGGGAGGAAAGCGTGACAGTGTTGCAAATGCCAGCGGATCAAAATGTATAGGAGGAATTACACTTGCTCCAGCAGCAGCCAATAGCTTGGAGGGATGCTCATTAGCATATGAATCATTAGCATGGCGCTGGAGGCTGGAGGCAAGCAGCCATGTTGTACAAAGCCATGTTTACAAAGAGCACAAGGTTTTGGATTTTGTTTGCTGTCATGGCCAAACAAACTCTCTCTGGTTCCCATGCCACAGAGCACAGAAAGCAAAACACTATTCATCAACAACAACAACAACAACAACAACAACATCAGGCAATCGGTATACATTCAGTTCAAGGGCATCAAAATAAAAACCTGACTGCCCACACAACTGCAGTTCATCTTCAATAGCTCAGAGTTGTTCAGAAACGTGGTTGACTGTAAATTGGGAAGGATCATTGCATTTTTATGGGAGCCATTTGGCCTCAATCAAGAGGAACCTCAATATGGTTTTAGTACCAACTGTAACGTGTCTGTAGCACTGAGCATCAAAACCTTTAAAATACCAAAATGTTTAATTATATTTTGATCAAACAGGCCCCGATTTAAATCACAGACCATTTTTTATTTGGACAAAGTGTTTGTGTTTAGTTAAGACATCTTTATAAGTTTGGATTTGTTTGTTGAATGAAAATGGCGTTTACATTTAAGGCATCACGAAAAGTAGTGTTATGGAATAGGATGGAATTATTTTCTTTATCAATGAATTAATGATTATTCAATTAATCGTTTTCCATGAATCAATGTGATGTCTTTAAATCTCTAGTTATTTTCTGATAAACAGTCTAAAACCCAAAGATAACAATTTTACAATGATATTATATAATAGCTTGGCAGTGAGTGATGTAACTTAATGCTACTTTTCGCCTGTCACAAGAAGAATTCAGCCAATAGAGAAACAAATTTGCATTACATGATCAACTGCACCAAGGTCAGGTGTAAAATATGTCCCTCCTCTTTATTCAGTGCAGCTGTGGAGTATGAAGTGCTTCTGTCATTGTCCAAAGTGTTGTGATTCACAGGGGGCCTCAGCTCACAGAAATGACTTTCTCCAAATCATTTAAAATAAATGTCAACATTGAAATGTCACTAATAAGCACTGTAACTTACCAGTTTACGTTGACACCAGGTGCAGACGCCACATAGAGCTACCAGCCAAACGGCACATACTACGGACGCAACAGACACCAGGAATACACTGAGAGACACTGAGCCTGAGGGAGAGACAAAGACACGTAGAGAAGATGGTATTAGTACATTTAATATGAGACCTGAGGTTTTAAGTCTTTGTCCATTGTTGAAACCCCACACAAGTCAATGCTGGAGTTAAAGTACGGATCGTGACAAAACGCCCCATTTCGGGGGAACATGTATCTATAATAAGGAGCAATGCCTTGTAATGCGACTTCCTTCCTTTCCCCATTCATACTTGTCATCTAGCATCTGTCATCAGTAAGACACAAAGAGAAATGCAACAGGAGTGCGAGGGAAATGGCATAGAGCCACTAAAATGTCTTTATGCTCATGTTGCATTGGGTATCAATAGGAGATGCGCGCATGTCAGGGAGAGATAATATCATGGGGCCAGAAGCCGTGCAATTACCAGCTTCCGTTTTCTCTCTTCTATCTGGTAAACCCTTTAACAACTTTGTACCCGTCTTGCTCCTGACAGATGAAAACTTCTTCCACCGCCTTCTATTCCTCATCTCTACGTTTTTGAATTACTGCTTCTCAGCGATGCCGCTCATACAGATGCCTGCCAACTTATCTGCCAAGTGATTCAAAATGCAATGGCACGTTGGCAAAACAATGTCTGCAAACAATGAGCTCATAGCTGTGCTACATCCTTGATCTCAGCAAAACAGGAGTGTCTCTCTCTCGACCTGAAAAATTCATTTGACGGTTCTTTCTTCCCTTTATCCCTCCATTTCACGTTCCATTCCTGCTTGAGCATGTTCTACATTTAAACCAACATACAGAGGAAGTGGATTAGCTAAGCCGATTTAATCATCCCTATCCATCCTCTGCCTTCACATTTTAGTAACTTCCTCTCTTTGTCTCGACAAACAAAGTTCTAAACACTGTTATTCTCTGGTCAAACATTTCTAGCAAGCCTTTTATTATATTGCATTATTGTTTTATGGTTAAGGCAGTGTGTGTTGCATGTCATTCTCAATCCCCGTTACTCCCTTCAGTTTTATCTACTACTACTACAGCTCCTACTACGAGCTACTAAAGGCACATAATGCCTAACAATGCTAAAAAAGAAAAATCTGACATCTGAAAACAAGGTTACTTGAAGAAAAGATTCAAATACACTGCTTGAGGCACATTCCATTGAATAAATATAATTTATCAGACAGTTTAAGAAAGGATTATTTAAAAAAAAAAAAAACTAACTGCAGGGCTGGCTGGTACAACATTACATTAAATCTATCCTTGTATGTCTCCGACAGACTCATCCAGCTTATATCTGTCCAGAGGATTGTATCTTAGCATTTAGCAGTTTGAATGCCTCCCATTTTTAAAGTGTCAGCTCCTTTTTACCCACCAACCTCACCCAAATTGAATTATATTTGCCTGTTTGATAAGGTATCTCATTTCTTTCTGAAATGTTAAACATGGCAGAATATGCGGGCAATTAAGATCCGAGGGTTGAATTTCTTCTTGCTGCAGAGAATGTGTTGTGGTAACATCGCTTTCAAAAGTGTTTCAGTGCTTACAGATAAGTGGTCTCAATCTTACCAGTAATTCTTTGCCAATTTCGAAAAACACATAGAGATAAAACCCAAAGCTACCTCGGTTGAAACAGCAAATGAAGCTGAAATACTCTTCAGCTGGAGGGAACACAAGCATAAGAAAGAAGAATGAGACATCTGTGTTCACTTGGTGGGTTTCTATCAGCAAATGGAATTTATAATTTCAACCACTAACCCACTAGCCAAGACATACTAACATACATGGAATACCAGATGCAAATTATGATTGATAATGATAGATTCAAGTGGTTATGTAACTTTTGTAATTTGCATTCTGTAGTTGCCTCTCTATATAATAGTTTGCATTGTTGCTGCTGGTGAAATACACCTTTTCTGCACAGGATTCAAATAACATGCCCAAGTTTAAGGACTCAAAAGATGCATGATAATGAGATCCGAGAGATAAAAGCCAGCGCATGCATACAGTTTAACGAGTGTCCTCTCATTCCACATTGTACACTTTAAACAACACACAAGTTGTGACTCTTTTGTTGCATATCTGACAGAAAAGGTGTGTTTGGTGCCACGAATGCTGGATACACAGGCCATTTCAAAAGGATCTCTTTGGCCTGCATTATGAAGTTAACAAATTATAAAGATTACAGTAGAAAGTTGTCTCCTGACGATCAGCATTAACAACCTTGTATCCGAGTTGAGGCAGTTTCTTCTCTGGAAAAGTCATAATTTAATAGGACCAAAGTTCAGCACCATGGACAGCGTCCATCCCCACTGGCCTTAAAACCCGCAGGCTAAAGTGAGATCTGTACACCTGCTGGGAAAACTGGGCACAAGTGGAGCTCAGGAGAAAGTGTGTTGCCCAGTTTCATATATACTTTGATACATATATAAAACAAATAGCAAGAATACTGCCAAGTCTGGTTCTTGAATCTATATCACCCGGGAAAGCCCTCTTTGAATCCTGACACAACGATGATTGCATGTATGTTTTCAGGGTCATGTTTCCTGTCACAAAGAGACAACGCTTCATGTGGGGGTAATCTCAGTACATTTGGGAATCTCACTCCACATTTGCAGATTCTTGTGCACATTCACAAATCGCACAAACAGATTGAGGTACATTTTCACAGCTCTCCACACACATTTACAAATATTATTGCAACTATAACACCCCCATACCTAACAGAGAGAGAAACCTTATTTAAAATCTCATCCATTGTCTTATGTTGTGGTTCAGCTCTTACTTTACTATGATGGTCAGATACAACACTCTTATTATCTCTGCTGCTGTGCCCCAGTGGCAATCTGTGTGAGCTATTTTACCCTCACTTGAGAACATGTGAGAGAGTTCACTTTAAAATCCACTACCCACTGTGACCTCTCTCACAAAATTACCTACTGAGCATCTGGTGCAGTAACTGGCCCCATTAAAATGTACTAATCATCACAGACCCACAATCTGAGCTTCTAAAGTACTTTTAAGGTAATTATAAAAACTGTTATATTTGCTACTACTGTTTGTTTTTTGTTGGGCTGTTGTTTTTCATGTGTCTAACTGATAACGTTGATCATCTAAAAGTCAGCACTGTATTTCCAGTGAACTGCTAATAATAAAATATTCTTAAAGTGAGGCGATTGTGGCTCAGCAGGGTCATCCTTCAATCAGAGGATTGGCGGTTCGATCCCCGGCTCCTCTAGCCCATGTCGAGGGCAAGATACTTAACCCTAAAATGTCTCCCATAGCTGTGCCTACGGTGTGTGAATGTTAGTACCTGGCGATGGGCAGGTGGAACCGTAGCTCCTCCCATCAGTGTATGAATGGGTGTGAATGGGTGAATGATGTCATGTAGTGTTAAAGCGCTTTGAGTGGTTGGAAGAATAGAATAGCGTTGTACAAGTACATGTCCATTAAACTGTATGAACACATCCACAGAGATGGATGGTCCACTTCAAAGTAAACAGCAAACGGACATGTTGGTGTTAACAATTCATGACTGGGCGAGGAGCTCAGTGAACCAAAAGGATCTCTTTGTTGAGTAACTGCTCCTCCACTTTGAGGAGAGCCAGCTGTGGTTGTTCAGCCACCTGGAAAGAATACCTCTCTTGGAGTAGTAGTAGCCACAACTGTCTGCAGGGAGACCAGAGGACAGGACATGGTTAACATGCATGATGCTACCCCTTGGCCAGCCCAGTTGATTTGGAGCTAAATATTAAGAAATCTAGATCAAGCAGCTGAGTAGCCTCATCAATGTTGCTCCAGTCTAGTTGATTTGGGCCTTTGGTTTCTAGCTCTGATCATAAATTACTTTTTTGACCAGAGTTTGCCTCTGATTTTACACATTATATATTATGTTAAGTATAATATCTTACAGCAGATACACACAATGCATTGTTTTACACATCAACACTAACTCCCGGTCCACTTATCTTTCTTCATCAATGGATGCAGTTTGCTAAATAGCTTAATTTAGATTGATCTGTTGACATGCAAGCTCATTGACTGTTATAGTATAGTTTTGCAAACTCCATCTGATGATGAAAACTAAGTGAGACAGTTAAAAACTCAAAATAAAGCTAGTCAAAAATGAATTTAGATGCTAATTCAGAATAATCTAATCTCTAAATCTGGCTGTGTGTATTCATAAAAACTGAAACTGGTGTAGTCCCAGTCTAAGAGTAAGGGAATAACAAGTAAATTACTAATAAAGTTGGATGAAAATGATTCAGTAAGGCAATTCAAATCACGGTAATTTAGTTTAAGAAAGAAAGAATACATCGTTAACTGAGATTAAGATTAACATAAAGCAGGCATGAACAAGGTAGGATGTAAATAGTTGAATATGGTGTTAAAATAAACAGCTATAAACAATATTGAAGGCAAAGAGTCAGGTAAACTAAATAAATACAAACATATTGTGCCTTTAGTTACAGCTCACTTGTTTGATTGGTTACTGTAGGTATCAGTCAAGACATGCCATCGTGGTTACAGCGGGAACAATTACTGGGTCAACCTGAGGGGTCATGGAGATAACCATCCATCAAATGTTGGGAGAAGGAGGGGAAAGAAAAAAGGAAGAGCAAATGGCAAGACATGAGCATATGATAAAGCGTTTTGTGGTAGGGCCTGATAGAAATATCTGGGAATTAGAAAATCAGTGTGTAGCTTTGGAGTTATTTGAGCACAGGAATAAGACTGAAGATTTAACCAGTGAAAACGGTAGTTTATAATCATGTATACAGATGTTTACAGAAGGACCCACAAACAACAGGGTCTACAGTCGATGTGCCTAGTTACCAATATCTGATTGTTTGAATGTTTTACTGTTTTCCATGAATTGTTTTCCATGCTGATGGCATTAGAATGGATTGAACAGGTTAGTTGCAATACTGTAATCAGGATCTGTTATTTTTCATTAACTCAAGAATGGTTAGGCAAAGGAAAAACATCATGTTTATGTTGGTCTCAGCACATTCAGAGAAAATGAGAGAGCAGGCACGTTGACAAGAGAAAACTATCAGTCAGAGGGAAAAGGCCCAGTGTTTGGGAAAATGTAAATCAACAGTGGCAGAATGGGGATAATGCAATAAAAGGGAAACGTTTACACTCAATCAAAATCAGAGTCAAAAAGTAAAAGAACAAAACAGATTCGGACTCAGCAACCATAACGGCACACCGTTGATCATAGCAAAACATCCAACAGGTCTTTGTGATCTTTGTCCTGAGGATGTCATGCAGGTAATTTACACAGGAAAGACACACACCTTTCACTTTTTAACCAGTATTTTAGATATGATACAATTATTTTATAGCTCTCTAACCAGCACTAGTAATCTGTTCAAAGGCAGACAGAAAACTGGACTCAACCCAAGCCGAGAAGCAAGAAATCTAGGGGTGAATTTTGACTGATGTTAACTTCATGGAAAACATGTCACATATCACAAAAACAGCAGTTTGTCATTTGAACATTTCCATGAAGAACCTCCATGTCTCTCACTGAGCAACGCAGAGAGACTGACGCATGCTCCTGTAGCTAGCAGGCTGAACCATTGCAATACTTGGCTTTCTGGTCTACCTTAGAATACTATTAGTTTATAAGGCTCAGAAATGCTTTTAGTTTATGAACCATTAAGGCCCCTCAGGATCCTCTGGTTCTTCTCTCATCTTTTTTTAACATCCATCTTATTCTTTGTGTCAATCAATTTGTAATTGCATTGGATTTGTTTGACAGGTGCTATTAAAATAAAAATGGATTGATTAAGAACGACTGGACTTAAAAAAGACTGGATAAGGTACAATACAACCTGAAGGTTGTAGAAGTGGCGGCCGTAAACCTCAAGGAAGGGATAAGAAGAGAAAATCCTTGCCACCTGTGGTAATTGGTCATAGGTCAGGAGAAATAAAAATAAACACGGAAGGAAGAAACAGCGGCAGACATGTGGAGCCATTAAAAAAGAGAGCTAGGTCGAGAAAATTGAGAAAAGAAATGTTGTCGGCCGCACCAGTGCAACGCTCAGGCCTGCAACTTTTCTTATGTTTGTGCGAGTGTGTATGAGGACGCCCACTGTGAGGTTTGGAGAAGCAGTTGGCCTGAGTTTGCTATGGACAAATAGTGGCAAGGAGCCTGATAGGATTTGAGTTCTTGTGGTAATATTTTTGGTATTGGCCAATTCAGTTTTGCTTATTGTGTTCAAGCTATTCAGTGATTTGATAATTTCAATACATAAGTGTGTTTAATCGGGTTTTAAAGGTTGTTATTTGTCTTATTGATAATAGTCTAATTTGTTTTTATGTACCTAAAGAAAACCAAACCCAAACATCCCATAATTCATGGCTGAAGTTAGTTAATAATAATAATAATAATAATAATAATAATATAGAGCCACACTTGTCTGGAGGCATACTCGTTTGGTTAAAGGCATCAATCTAATGCACACTGAGAGCAAAATAAAGAACATCTATAAAGAACATGTGCTCACATAAACAATGGTGTGCTCTTTTTCTAGCAGAACTAAGTACATTTTGGCTACTCAAGTACTGTGTTTCAGTACAAAATGTTGGTACTTGTACTTTATGGAACTTCATACTTCTAGTCCACTTCATCTCAGAAATATAATATACTTTTAACTTCACTACATTTATTTGACAACATGAATGAAAATAAGAATATTAAGTAGTATTGAATTTATTGGAGAGACATACAGATATAATCCCTTGTCTTTATCTGCAGAGACCCTGCCCCCTGTCTGGATTTTCTCTTTCTCTCTTATTTTATCGTGTTTGTTTCTGGGAGTCAGCTTTTTAGGCAGTGGGCGTGAAGCCCCCGGCCAATAACAGTGCACAGGTGAGGTCAGGGTTTTATCAAACGTAGTCACGCTGCTGTCTCGGTGTCTGTGTCATGGATGTATAAAGAGCTGCAGGTCTGTGTCAGTTTGACCCACAGTAGGTTGAGACGCGCGCATACAGGCGAGCGGACACAAGCTTGAGCTGACAGGATTGTGTTCCCTTCAGCTGCATTCATTCAAAACCCGGCAAAGGCTTGTTGCAGGTCATGCAGAGGTGTGGGTTGTGTGTATTTGTGCTTCAGAACGTAACCGCTGTGGAACAATCAATGCTGCATTAATACCTTTTAAATCAAGCTATACTTTTCCCTTTTGTGCCATGATAGCAAGCTTCTTTTTATGTTATATTCTATTTTTCTATTATTCCTTTTACAATAGGTTTATGTTTGTATTCTATTGTTTTTTGCTATTCTTTAATTACACTCTGGCACAAGATTTTCCTTTGGGATTATTAATGTGATATCTTATTTGATATATTTAGGAATATTTGCATATATAGTCTAAGATTATTTATGTATTAATCACTCAACAAAATGCATAATGCACATAAAACTATTTCATATTCAATTACAGTCAGAATTGTAGTGCCGTTCTCCATTTTCTCTTATTAATTATTATTCTTGTCTACCATATTCCTACTTGCAGTCTCTCTGCCAACACGCCATTCATTTCACTTCTGGTAATTATATAATTTATAACACAATTGACTCGAACTTCTGAAAAATAGCCTTCATAAAACTGCTTTTGTCGCTCTCCCTCTCTCCCCACATGCATCCCCCTCTCTCACCCGCTGAAACGTTCAGCAATGCACACACAGGATTGATAACGCTCAAGGACTATTAGGAACGTATGAAGTGAGGTTTCGTACTTGTTAAAGTTACTACCAGGATATTTTAACTGGTTATAAAACAGTCTCAATTTAAAACGGAAGCCTCTATGTGACCTCAAAACCATCTGTGAAAAGATTGGCTATTTTTATATAGTTATTATAAATGCCTTTCCCCAGTTCTGATCCCCCGCAATATCAGATGAAATGGTTCACAGCAGGCAGACTGGAATAGCCTTTGTTTACACTAAAATTATTATTTTTGACAGTAGCAAAGTATATTTTATTGGTTGTATTGTCAATTTAAAGTTATTTCCACAGGTAAAAAGGGAGGGCTATAGCTTAATATTTAAAATATAATCTTCAGTATTGATGAGGCAGAACCAACTTTTCAATAGTAACGTTCTATCAACCCTGAAGGGCTCAAATCAAAAGGGATTAGACAAGTGGACACACTACAACTCTAAATGTTATCCTTTTACTTTGTTATTGGCATCTATAGCGGTTAAAACACACAATTCAAATAATTAAATACATGAAATTAAATATTTGCTTTGATTTATACTGTGTGTTATACTATAAGCTGCTTTGAGCTAGTGAAAGGAAGTTTAACAGGTCAGAATTCCCTCACTTACATCTATTATATATTTTAGTGAAAACATCTCATTCAAAGAATTGTATTTATTCAAGTTTCTTTCCAAAGTTATTTTACAAGATTACACTTGAACACATCATGATAATGTTGTAATTTACCTTCCCATAGTACACATTTGGAGCATGAATGCACCGTAGTGTAACTCATGTGATCTAATCCCAACAGCACACATTAAACTGTGTGAAGCGCAGATGTCTGGAGAGTGGCTGCCGTTTCTAAATGTCACTCTGACACTAAATGACCTCCACAACAAATGTCCAAAAGGATGCTAGCATTGATGGGAGGCGGAAGTTATACAGAATTGTGGAGACAACATGTATGTCTCTTTACTCTCCGATCCTACTGGATCAGATGGATTCTACTTGAGTGAAAATATCAAGCATTGCAGAAAAAGAAAACAGGGGTGGGAATTCTCTCTCTGAGAACAAATTAAGAAAAGGTGTATTCCTTTCAAAGCTGCTTAACTGCCTACTTTGCAGTTAACTTGCTGTGCACACTGTTAGTGTTACAAATAGAAATGTTGGCCAAATGAAAATAAGACCCATGTAATAAACTGTAATGATCCCTTATGGTGATGCTCCAGCAGGCTCACCTTCTCTCTCAAACAATTCCCCCTCTCTCCTTCCTAAATCAGTCCATGCTCTCTTCTCTTGTGGGCACCAGTGTCTCACTTTGTTAAACATGCCCCAGACTCTCTCTGTGGCTCCTCTCTTTCACCTGCTGTGCTTATCTGTTTGTGCTCTGTTCACTCAGCCCCTGGTGTTGGCGACTGGCACGACACAGAGAATAAGCACTATTAGTCACCGGAGACCTCCGGAGGAGCATCTCTTGCCGTAGGTCAGCACAACATGGAAAGGGCCACCACCACGGGGGGTGACCCTTGACTGGCACAGCAGACAGTGCCAGCAGGGAGGCGGCCAGTGGGAGGAACACGGGCTCCCAATTATGCAGGAAACCAAAGGGGAATGAAAGAGAAGAGCACGTCTCTGTTGAGAAGACCACGGCGGTATCGAAGCTCTGCATTGCTTCAAGTGTCTCTGTTTCTCACTTTGCGTTGCACGAATTAAAACATTAGGGGTGGGCGATCTGGCAGAAATATGATTTGCTGACAAGTTTTTTGCAAGTTACTGAACAGTTCAACCAAACTGATTGCACAAACTAAAATCAAAAATTAGCTACAATTTTGAACACTTAAATGTTTCTTTAATTATTTATTACTTATTTATCAGTCAAAATCCACACAAGCAACTTTTCACATTGACTTAAATTAGATCCACCTCACAGTGCTTATTTGAACATAAAATACATCACTTTTAAAACTGGCTTGCCGGTCACACTATTTACTTATTCCAGAACAGTAGTGAGTTGAGTTTCACTCAAACTAAATTATGATTGCTGTGTTAACTGAATGCAAACGTATCAGAACCCACGAGTACCAAATTGCCTCCTAAGTTACCATACTGACAAACAATGTAGCAATTAAAAAGCTATTTTCTTCACACTCCAAATAAAACTTACGAGGGCTTCACCACTTTGACCAAACAATGAAGACAAAGCAGCACCACAATCTGTTTTGACCGAACAGTCACCGGTCTAGCTTAGCTCATGACACAAAATAACATCAAACATCATCGGCACATTATCCTGTCGTTCACAACCAAGCTTTTTTATAACTGGTACCGACAACATTATCTTCACTTCACCTGTCTCTCTTCTGCTCCACCTTCTGTTTTTGTGGATAGCGCACAAGGTGAAACACAATAACAGACTGCTTAATGTCTGGGGGTGTTTGATCTATAATCCTCGCTGCTCCCTGACTGGCCGCTCAAAGTTAAGATAGCGAGTTTTGCGTTCATTGTATTTGGGTTATTTTTAAATAGCTGAATGTAGAAGAAACACTGGTAGAGCTGCAACTCATATAATGTGCACTGTTGCACACCACTAACGACATCTCTGTAAAGGCTGATTGGGGAGACATTTTAATTGTTCATGATCTAATATCATCATGTTATGTATTCCTCTTATTAAACTATCAATGGAAGGAGTGACGAAGAAAGAATAAGCTGCTGCCAAAGAAGTTTGGCAGGTAGAATAGACAGCCGGCTCAATCTTGAAATCCCAGCAGGTACGTGTTTGACTCACATGAAACCACCTGACTGCCTCGTTGGCTGCAGTTGAATCTTGCTGTTTCAAGTACAGGGTTGAATAGTCAGTAAGCATGTATTTGTGCTCTAAACAGAACAAACATATTTAGCTTTATTTGGTTCCATTTTCTTTGTCCAACTAGATGTTTTTGATTGCACAGATCTATTTTTTGGTTCCACTCATACATCCCTGAACTCCCTCAGGACTTCTTGTTTCCAGCTACTTTCGCTCTAAATCTTTGTCCAAAAGCGTTGGTTGCCTGGGGCCGCTTTCATTCTTTCCACTGCGCTCCACCAAAGTACAGCCTGAAGCATGACATTAGACAACTGACAGAGAAAGAAATCTATTAGTTCTTGGATAATCAAAATAAATGCTTAAGTCAGGATAACTGACTAGTCTGAGACAGATTTTGAGGCATCAGGGTTTTATATGCTGGTTAATCTAGATAGTTGTGTTTTTTTCCTACTGTTGTTAATGTGAGAGGGTGTTTCTGATTTGTTCCAAAACCCCAAAACAGAATATACTGGATAAATTAAACAGATTTTTTGAAAAAGTAAAGACTACTTATACAGGTGCAACACAATTACTGAGGGCGCTTCAATACCCAGCCTTATGGGTGTAGTTTAAACAAACTCTGGTCCATCTGCCTGTTTGGTTTATTTAAGCTGATGTGAAAGAGTTCATTCGACCGGGTAGAGACATTAAAAAAATAAGGATGGAATGAAATAGTGATACGGGAATATATTGCGACACGTTACCAATACACTTGTTTAAGCTCGCAGGTGCCGTAAACAGCTGTTTTGGGTTTGCTTAAAAGAAACTAGCTGGCTACACTCCCATCTTCAGCACGGAGATCAAATGGCGGCTCCATGCCCCCTCAGGAGTTGAGGAGAGTCTGACACTATAAACAACACATTCCTAATGTTTGCCTTTTTGAAGGGACGATCCTTTTGCACTCAACCAGGCAAATACGGCCTCCGTTTGTTTTATCCCATGAACAAGTAACATTACGACACCCCTTAGTGTTAAACACTCAACCGCTGCATGCTTGTGTGTAGTAGTGCCACCATTTACAAATGTCACATGTAAAAATGTGTTTTAGACAAATAAAATATATCTTGCATAAAAAGCGTTCTTTTAACTCCCATCACAAATTCGTCCCAAAATGAGGTTTCATCCACCCTGATCCTATCTTCTTCGGCCAAGGGACAACAGGACATTCTTAAGCTCTAGCCCTGGCTCTAATCATGCCTCCTGCTCATCCTGGCAATTAAAATGACATTTCCTAATGCACTTTCAATGTAAGTAATGAGAGGACAAAATCCACAGCCTTCAGTTCCTCTTTGTGTTTCCGTGATGAGCTGCAGTAGAAGGATGGCAATAAAAGAGGAACAGTTGTACTAAAAGGTCTGTAACTTTGGAAGATCCACTTATGTGTGTATATCTCAGACTGCTGGAGTCATTAACTTTAGAGTGTGATTTTTCACATAATAAGCCGTGTGAATTTAGTCTCCCATTAGTTAAAGTTCTAGTGCTTCAGAATGAGATATCTTCATGTCCAGTATGAGCAGGAGGGACGATTACAGCAAAAAAAACTGTTTCAATGTACATATCGCATATTGGTGTCTGCCAATTGTTCGACAACCTTAAACAGCTGTTAATTATTGTCCCCATAACAACTAAATTCCCTAAAGCGTGTCAACTACCTGCCGTGTCCCTAATAAACGTATGGCGAATTTGGGACAATAGGGTGAAGTTCCCTAACCTGAATAACTACAAATGATAATAACCTTTATTAGTAGTAAATTCAACCCTATTTACCAAGTAAATCTTCGTGCCTAAACATAACACAACCTTAACTATAGAGTTGTCACATCATAAAACAGATTCATCTTTCAATTGTGATTCGTAACACACACATGATGTCGTCCTGCAGGCAGTGGCATCAGATCAGAAAATGCTTCCATGTGCTTATTACTCCTTTTGCATATAAGTCAGAACACAAAATGGACCAGAAACTAAAAGGCATCACAGTACAATCTCTACGTGACTGTGAGGTGGGAGCACAGTTTAACCATAATACAGTGTGACATGGTTAGTGGGTATCGTACAATGAAGTAGTAGATTACACCGAGCTATTTTTCACATGTTTGTGAACGAGACATGAATGAGATAAATTTCACTTGCATATATATTGTTTACGCCAAATTTCCAATCCCACCTGTTATTTGTTTCCCCTCTCTCTCAGGAAACTATACATCCCCTTTTCACATCATTCCCTAACACATGCCAGCTGACTTCATTACACTCCCGCTAAAGCATCAGTGTGACCTCATTCAACTGAAACCTCAAAAGCATTCGCTCTGTTGCCTGCTTTTTAACCAAGCCAGGCCGCACAGGGGATGGGCATTCACAACACTATCAAGTCTATCAAGAAATGGGATCAAGAAAAGAGGGAAACCTTGGGCAAAACAAACACTAGTGTGTTTTCCTGTCACTCGCTATAGTGACTGATGTTGTGGCTGGATTTCTTCCTTTTTGGTCAATGCTGACTAATCTCTTAACCTGATGCTGTATAAACTTGTTTCTCTCTCCTATCTGACTGCCGGTGAGACGCCACAGGATACACACACACTGGACCTCAGAAATCAAACACCAACACAGAGAGTTTGGATCAGAGTTCACTTCACGTAGATTTATTTGTAACCAACAGTTTCACAAATAAACCTGAGCTGGGTCCGGTATTAAAGACAACAACCTTCCTCCTCATCTGTCTTTCCCAACTACCGAACAAACACATTGACATATTATTATAGCATCGCTCTCGGTGCAAGTGCAGCCTCCGACCACTCCCTCATTACATATTCCTCGTCCCTCAGTTTAATTCCTGCCCCAGTTCAAGCCGGTTACTAAAGAATGTGGAGGTTCTTGCTGACGTCTCTCCCCCCGTCACTCTCTTATCGTTATTTGGTCTGAGCAACCCGGCCCTGTCTCTACAGTCTCCTCTCTACCGGTTAATACTGGAACAACACAAGGCCGCTGTGTCTGTCTACGTCTGGCGTTCTCGTAACTAATCTTCAGGGAGAGAGATGTGTGTGCGCTCTAGGTCATCTGTGCAGTTGTAATTTAAGCCTAATATAACACTGAGAACAAGTTTTAACACACGCTACTATATATGTTGTGGACGCACACAATTAGAAACATTTTATCCACCACACTAACCACAGAGCGCCATGTGTTTAGTCTCAGCACACGTGAAGTGCAGCAAAACAGGCTGTTGTTTGCTGTCTCAGAGGACCGTAACATCACAGACCCATGACAGACTCATGGCCTGATACTCTTTACTGGCAGGTGTGTTTATCCAGGCTAAACATCTTAATTGTCTGCAAGCAGAGCCATCAAAGTGATCTGTTGTCCGTAATGAGAAGGATCCAGAGGTTTGCTGTGTGCGCCGAGGCAGGCTGTGGGTGACTGGACACTGTTGAAGAGTCATTATGACTCACACAGAGATGCTGAAGAGTAGCAGAGAAAGATGGGTTCTTAAGGAGAGGTTAATAACTCTTATAAGGTGGCGAAGGACTGTATTCGTTTTTGGCAAGTGTGTTCATGTGTCTTTCAGACTGAAAACACATACAGTAAAAGCAATGAGCTTTTCAATCACACTTCAGTATCAGAGTGGAAACCCAAATACCCGCAACACATTTCAGAAGCGTCTCTCTTGTCGGCTTGTGTACACCTGTCATTTGTAAATGTACACTTATTAGTTTTACAAATTGTTTGTGTCACAAATGTATGTGTTCCATGGTGTTTTACCACATTACAGAGAGAGAGAGATATTACAGAGAGTACATGATCAATCAAACTCCTTAAAGTCACACAGAATTGTTAGAATCTCAAAGAAATGAAGCGGAGATAAGAGAATATAAACAATGTGTGTAAACATTTACATTTATCAAACATGTCCCTTGGCATCTGTGAGGAAATATAAATAAATACTTTCAAGGTAAAAATGTGAAATTTGAACCAACATAACTTTTTCTTTTAGGTATAGTCAGTATTTCGGGCATGAATAGGTTTCCCGTTCAAAATAATGTACATAACCAAGCCTCTAATCTGTTAAATGCACATATGTAATCTGCTGCATTTACAATACAACAGATTGACTGACTCTATTGATTAATAAGATGTGAATAATAACCTCATTATCTCCACAGTTGTTATAAAATGTAACCTGATCCCATAAAAATAATCCTGGATGGCATCTTATTTCATTGTAAGATGTATTCTTTATAGTGTTACACCAATAAACAGCCTTTTTTTTTTATTTTTGTCACATAATTTCTATCACCTTAGAAGCAATATGACCTATGTACACCCCTGTTTGCTAATTTATGAGTGGAATGCTAAATTCTGCGTTTTCACACATAATTTCCACAAAATCATGCTCCTGTTTGGCAGGTTTGAACATGTTGAACACTGGTGGCATCCAGCCCCAAATAAATGTTTCTGAATCTGTGTTGTTCATTCTGTCCATCTCTGCTGCAGCTGTGGTTCGTGTGAGGATCCCTGTTGCACTATTGCCTGAGGGACACACTGCCTTCAGCTCCTCCAGCGCTGAAAATGCAAACTTGTAAGCTGGCATGTTGCAACCTTCTTGGCAAGCCAGAGCTTCTGAAATCCAACACAAATGATTCAACAGTCTCCTCGCCGAAGGCCTGGGGTTGCTTACTAACTGGCTGATTTTTACCTGCTATAATTGAGTTTTGTTTTCTTTATTTTTTGCTACTTAGGGGTAGTGGGAACTAGTTGTGACAACATTTATTGTTTAAGTTTACATGTAAACTTGTTAGCAAATGTTTTTCTTTTCTTTACAGCTAAGCAATGAGCTGGATCTCACTATACGGCTTTTTCATCACCACAAGATACCTATTTAACATCGACATGTTTACTCTGTAATTTGATACAAGCTACTTAAAGAATAACTCCCAGGGACAGTTCCAAATTTAGACACTCTTGGGAATGGGAGTAATTCATAAAGCATTTTAGCACTTAACATTGGTTCTTTTATTGAAATCTGGTGTCTTTGACCTCTGGATATCCCAGTTATTAAAATTGTTAAATATATCTATTCTTATCTGAGCAAGACCTTAAACTGGTTCTGTCAAAGTTGTAATGGAAGTTACACCAGCTAATATAAGATATTATGTGAAGAAATCACAGTTTTGATCTTTGCTACCTGACATTTACTAGGACTTGTAGAGGTAGAATAAAATACAAGATACTTCTTCTTTTTTAATGCCAGTGTTAACAAAACTGTGAGATTCATACCCAAAAGATGACAGCCTTAATAGTATGTTACATACTGTAGCCATTAAATTCAAAAGCTCTTTTTAGGCACATTTCATTGTGTGACTCACAACATTGGTTTGGGCCAGAAGAGGCTGGATGAAAAAAAGATCAACTGAGTCTCCTGTCATAAATTATTTTTAAACTGGACAGACTGAAACACAGGAGCCAAGATAAGATTAATAATGCACATTAATGACAAAGCATCTCCTGTTCCTTCTCCTGCTCCTGCCTCCATTTACACATGTATACTAGTCTCTTGCTGTGTCCCAGTTCAGGAGCTCGATCCTCTGAAGAACACATTTTTAGATGAAATATGTAGAGCTGACATATCCCATTTCAAATACTCCTCCAAATGCGTATAACCTTGCAGCCTGTAGTTTCCCAAAGTCCATTGTTGTTTTATTAACACACAGCTTTCTAGGATGTTAATGTCATGTTTGGATGAACCGCTCAGGCCATTGTAACATTGACATGATAATGCAGTGGTTTTTCCATGTGAAAGGGGTTGATGAGATGGGTGAGGACATTTCCAGATGTGTGAAGTAGAAATCCATTAGCAAGCTTTTGAATAAAAATACCATGATGCAATAACAGAGTACACCACCACTTGACAGTGAAACTGCAGTTATGCAAATAGAGAAAACCATCCAAACAAAACAGAAATGATCGACAAGCAAATATAATAAACAAACACTGGTATCATCTAGCATGCCAAGCAGTGGCAAATATGTGTACAACCTGTACTTTCCTAAAAGCAGATCTATGCAAAATTACATGGAAAACCAAAGATACAAGGTGACCCTGAAACACTGTTTTATACTATACAAATCCATTTGCAGCCGGCGTGGAGAGAGTGCCAAGAGACTTGCAGATTAATACATTTCCCTGCAGCAGCAACAGCAGAGAGCCAAGTTTGAATCTCTGTTTAGGAGAGAGAATTTGCCTAACAGGAAGGCTCTGCTCTGCCTTCAGGCCACCCGCACACTTTATCTGGGAGTGCCTACTGTTGTTGTCGTTATTGTGTGAACACATATCCTCTGGGATGAGGCTCCACCTTTCCTTTCACATGTTCCCCCAACAAGCGTTTCTCTTTTCAGGAGGTGGTCACAGCTCAGGACCACACTTTCACTACAGGACTGGTGAACTGAGAAAAAGTCAAGAATTGTTTACTGCAAGTGTATAAGATATTCGTATTACTCCCTCATCTTTTGCACTACTGTACGACTTTACAGTTATAAACATTATTGTATGTCAAGACTTATGTCTCCTTAAAGCCCACTGAAATGCCATTGTGTGGAAATGTGCTATACAAATTCAAACTTGCCATGCCTTTATATACATAAATGTATAGTTTAATTAGATATCTCTCATTTATACAATGTGTGCATCTGTAGCACGAAGGGAGCCACAATTCCTTTCATTGTATGACCCTGTAAAGTAAAATGCTAATGAAGCTAAACCTTGAACCCGTGATGAAATACCACTCATACCCACAGATACTCCTAAATCATTCTTGCTACCTGTGTACAATCTCTACTAGTGCATGTCAAATGTTAATTAAGATTTAATTAAATTATTTTGTTTTATAAAATGATGTGAAAGCTGCACAATAATATGATCGTTTATCACTTTAAGGTTTACATCAAGTGGAGTGAATCTTAAAAGGCTATAAGGGGTTTTGACATGGTGAAACTTTTTTACTTGTATTAACTCATAATAAACTGCAAATAAATGCCCTGGTTTAGACTTGATTCTTTGAAATATACTTTGACATTGAGTTTAAGGCTTGCTGATTATCTAGTGTGTCAAACTTGTATGTCTGTGGGTTAAAATGTCCCAAATTATACCAATATCACACTTCAGAGACTGAAAATCGACTGAGGTGACAGAAGTTTAATGTGGGAAAAGACAAGGCAAAGAATTGAAACAGATGGAGAGTTTGCATTGGATTCAGCCGGCTAGTCTGCCTGCAGTACTCACAGATTCTGAATAGAAGAATCCTGTCATTTCCTTTTTATTGTTTATTTGTTTTACGGTCCCGTATATGCACTGTCAATCATCTCTAAGAGCAGATGGAGCAGCCAGACCACTGGTGATCTTCACATTAAAGCATCCAGTCTGCTGTAATCCAGCTGGAGGCTGCATATGAGTTTTTATATTTTAACAAAGCCTCTTATGATCAAAAGTCTTCCCATATATTACTGTGAACAATGTGTAGCATCATTAACCCCAATGAAAGACCTATTTAAAATGTCTGAGATAAAAAGAAATCTCCTCTCGCTTCTTTTCCATCAAAATGTTGCATAATTTACCTTCACCATAATAGTGTCTGTGCCCTTAATGTCAGAGCTGTGGATTTCTGCCAGGATTCAAATTCTAATCTTCTCAGTATAACATCACTGCAGCGATAAGATCAGTCTTCCATCTCAGCCCTTCTGCTGTCTGTCCACTTCCTATCTGATCTGTCTTTCTCTCTAGCTTGCCTCCTTTTCTTTTTTTCTCATACAAAGACAGACACACACATAAGCCTGCACACACATTTCAACCTGTTACACAATCTACTGTATGTTGAAGCTGTGACTCCAGAGAGCCTCCATTAACAACCTCATGTCAGATTTTAAAAGAATATTAACAGTTGATGGCTTTTCGAAATCAGGCATCCTCAGTCATCCGTAACATCAGCTAACTGAATAATTGACTGTAGATGTTACAGATTTGGGTGTGGACTTTTTATTAGGTTACCAAGAGACACCTCATCTCACACTCTCTCTTATTACCAAACAGCAACAGAGAGCCAGGCGTTCTAGATCATTATGAGCCCATAAAATGGGGCAAGCATGCTGCTAAGTGTTCAACCAAAGAACAATTTCCTTCTGCCAAGTTTTTTGATTAGTCAACTATGCGACAGGCTTTGATACCCAAAATATATTCAGTATTTTTCCCAAAAACAAAAAATGTGATTCTGTTGAGTCTACAGCCATGCCAGCAGCCACGTGAGGCTTTAGCACAGAGGTGCTGTTAGCTAAATGCTACCATCACCATGCTAACATGTTGACAATGACAATTCTGTTTTCTTAGTTTAGTGGGTTAGCATGTTAACATTAGTTAATAACCCCAAATACAAAGTAAAGCTGGTTATGAATGGCATTAGTTTTGTGGAAACCAAAGTATTGAACACATTCTAATCTTTACCTGACGATGACACTAGATTAAAACTAAAGTTGTTGTATTATAACGTCTGGGCACTTTAATAAACTTGCTCCCGCTGAGGAACATTGCCTTGTGAAAAGAGAAGGAAGTTGCCTTTTTACATTTGAAGATGCAACACAAAGTTATCTCAAGCTTAAAGCACCACCTAACCACCAAATTTAAACCAATACAGTATTAACCAGACTCGAATGAGAGGTCAATGAAATATATATATATATATATATATATATATATATATATATATATATATATATATATATATATATATATATATATATATATATATAAATTGTTTTTTGTGATGTCACTGGATAATGTCTAAACTGTATAAACACATGTCAAATTGTGTTTTTTGGTTCCATCTAGAACATGAACTACATTACATACGTACATATGGTGTTGAGATATTTCACAGGTTATATGAAACATTTGACCTGCTGGTTGCACTATAGAGGAAATGTCTTGGGATCAAGTAGGTAAACCAGTAAGATTAATCCTGTGGGAACCATGAATGTTGATACACATCTTGATGGCGATGATTCCAAAAGCTGTTGAGTTATTTCAAGACCGACCAACCTTGCTAGAGCCATTGCCTAATTGTATAATATAAATTATATTTCCGATAAGTCAACCTGATCTTCCAAAATGATATCCTCAACACCTCCAGATTGAGAATCTGGTCTAAACGAGTCTGTCAGGCTGAATCCATTCAGGCAGAAAAAGGCTCAAGGAAAACCTCCTGAAGTTTAACAACCGCTCAGTAGCTTACTGACTGTCCCCTTAATCAGACCAACAAGAGAGCAAGTGTAGATACATTCTGTCATCATACAGTCTAAACCAGTCCAGGCTCATTGGTTTATGGTATATCTATTACACACGTTTTCTTTGCTTTGTCACACTTATTTGAAGAATGTAAAGCCGAGTGAGGATTAATGTCAGACAGAACAGGAAAGCGTGAAGGAGCTCAGGATCCTCAGTGTTAGAAACATGTATTCATACAGTAGAGCTTGACTAATGACATTGATACCAATATTGATATTTGAGAGATTAAAAAATCTGTAAAAAATGTACTGTACCTGACATTAATGTTTAATAATGCACTCTTAAAAGGGTTTATAAGTCCTAACTTATTGCATACTTAACAGTTTATAAACCTTTTAGAAATGCTTTTAGGTTATAGGTTAAACAAAGGTTCCCCAATGATATGCCAGCAGCAAAGTGTAAGTCATGAATAAAGGATTCATACAACAATTCATCGAGATGCAGCAGAGGCTCAGTCGTACAATATATAGCAATTGGTGGTGGCAGTCGATGTTTCTGGTAGTGTCGTCACTTTGGGGTCCCTCTTGTAGAGTGTTTTATGACTTCATTACTGGCACTTAGACCTGAGAACAGTGTTAACTCTGCCGCACAGTGCTATGATGGACTGCCCAGCGGAGTGGTTTTGACAGGGAATTCCATATGGACGCACATCCTTTAACCCCTCTGACCATCTCCGGGTGGACGGTCAGCTCTTCTTACCTCCACCTCTGTGGCTCTAAGTCTACTGTTGGTGCGATGCAAGTGTTTTTTAAGTGACGACTGCAAACTGCATAGGTAGAGAGAAGTGTTTACAAAGTCACTCGTGCATGAAGACAGACAGATGCAAGAGAAAAGACAGGTTGTGATGAAAATGGACCAGTGGAGCAAGAGACAGCTGTGCAGAAGACAGAGTGATCAGGAATGTATATGCGTGTTTGGAGATATATATGGATGTGTGTGTTTGTGGATGCCCTGGTGAGTATGCTGGACTCCAAACAGCCTCAGGACCAGTCAGGTCATCAGTCAGACAGTGTCCCATCTGTTTGACAAGTGAAGATCTTGTTCATGAAGGAGCTGTACTGTCATCCTACGCTCTAGTTTGCACCCGTTCACAAGCACCCTCATCACCCATCACATTGGGATGCAAATGTTAAGAGATGGCACAGCTTCAAGGTCAGAATCAGAGATGGGAACTGGTCCACATCATTGTTTTCTACTGACCCTGTGTCATTACTGCTGTCATAGGATATACCTATTAGACAACGACAACATCATGACAACTTCTGAATGAGATGTTAGCCTCTGAGATATGGCTTCAAAAAAACAGTTCGTACAGGTCATGAGAGGAAGTGTTTTTGTTATGTTGAGATGGGAGTAAGTGAAACGCCAGCTTTGGTAGTGGTAAAAAAGGAAACACAAGAATGAAAGAACCCGATGAAGTTGGATATCAGGTAGGCAACTTCCATTACAGGTGTTTTGTTGAATGAGGACTAAAACTCCCTGTTTGTTATCCCTGAATGTTCACACGTTGTCATATCTTGTATTAATGCTTGTACCTACTGTAGCTCACCAATGAACTCTCAATAATTACAGCCCTTGTCATTTGTCTGAACAACAATACTCAGGCTGAACAAAGGACAATCCCCTCTGCAGCTCCAAAGCTGAATTGATCCAACAAAACGTTATTATGTCAAGTGGAGTCAACCATTAGATAAACAGAGATTCAATGCAAGAGGGATTTTATTTTTTGCCAGAAACTGAAAAATTTAACATATATGGCAATGAATACAAAAGATAAATCTATTGAACAAAGACAAACTATAGCACTGCTCCTCGCCTCCAGAACTCGAAGACAATTGGATGAACAGTAAAATGTCTTAAAAATAGGGTCATCACTATGGATACTTGAGATAAGTTAACAGAAACAAATCCTGGTTACTCACTGTGTCTGCCTTTTGTTTGTGAAATGCAGCGTCAACCATTATTATATCTACTTGAAGGGATATTAATTAAAAAGGCTTACGGTGCTGATCATGAACTGCAATGTCCACGGTGGGAGGCGACCATGCATAACCGTGCATGTCATTCCCCACCTCATCATCTCTAGAGTTGATGGTCTAATAAAGGAATAAACTATTAAAAATACCTTAAAAAATATGTAAAGATGGGGGCTTGCGAGAGAAATATTGTTTAAGATTTCCTGACTTTCAGTCCCTAGAATGGGTCAATCTCCAAAACATTTAATCCTGCATGCTTTGTAAAAAGTAGGAGTGCTCCTTTAAGAATCAAGAATAGTTACATTCAAGCATTTCATGCAAATTGTTGTTGAAGTGAAAGTCATTCATTATATTTCTTTCAGCAGATTATTGGAGGTTATAATCAATGCAGTGATGCAGTGGATGAATCCTTATGCCAGCCTAGTTTCTCATTTTCAGGAAATGTGGTGATATTGTGGGTTTTGTGAAGCACATATTTTCACAGCATGTCGGCCAGTAGAAGTAACAATTCAATATAGTTAGTGTTAATTGGTGATTTGTCCAATAAGGGAGCTAATAATGGCTCATGTATTTCCTCCTCCCAAGAACCAAATACCAATCCACGTTTAAAATACAACCATTAAGGGTATGCCAGTCTTCTGAATATAACACTGCTCAGTCTTAATCTCACCCAAAACAAGATCATTTCAATATTTTATCTCCAAATTAGAAAATATTTTTTTCTGTGGCAAAAGACTATGTGTTATCTTTAAATACACACCAGACAGACATGTTTATGGTCGACTCACAAATTGGCATTTCATATTGGTTTTGCGTGGGAACTGTGGGTCAGTGGTTAGCAGGTTCGTCTCTCAATCAGGATGTTGGTGGTTCAATCCCCGGCCTAGTCGATGTGTCCTTGAGCAAGACACTAAACCCAGAATTGTTCCCTGTAGCTGTGTCTACAGTGTATGAATGTAACATGATTGTAAGTTGCTTTGGATAAAAGCCTCAGCTAAATGACATGTAATGCATATATCGAGGATTAAGAGACAGGGTTGTTGCTTGAGATGAACAAGATGAGGACAAAAGTCTTTAAGCATGAGAGTCCCTTGTCTGTTTCAACTATTTATTATTCATCATCTTAACTGTGAAACTTGAGTGCAATTAAAAGCTAATTGAAATCAAACAAACATAGGAATTATAATGTAGGTCTTTATTCCACAATTAAACCAACAAGCACAGCTAGACACTGAAATTCAACACTACACTAGAATAATATTTCTAATTTAATCCATGACAATGTAGCATACAATTAATTTCAGGATATTGTGCTCTTTTATCCTTTGGAGCAAAAACTTAACCCACATTTACAAAGAATGGCTCATTGTTTCAGTGTTAAATGTCTCGACAAAGAAAAGGCTATGTGTCATGCAGGACAGACGAGCCACAAAGATTGATGTTAAAAAATAGTTTATCAAACTTTGCAGGGAAATAAATGTAGTAGTAGGACACTGTAGACATCAGACAGCCTAAGAGAACTGTGTAATATGAATAATGTAATAACTAATCAATGTTGTCTCACCTGCACGCCTCAACAATGATCAATAAAGACCCCACATGTTTTCAGACACAGCAACACTGACATATTCTCTCATGTAGTGTTTGAAGAGCAAAAATCTGACTTTTTAAATTTGACATGATGATGTCATCACTAGGGGGAAGTTTAGGGAACCACCAAAATCATTGCACAGGAGCTAAAAATGTAGCATTTGTTGGACAGACAACTTAGCAACCAGAAGTCTACATTTACTGTAGGTCTAATTAGGACAGGTTTCATGGAAGCAGAATTCTTGTTCCATATGTTTTCCTTTAATAATTTTAGATTTTGCAGACAACATACAGCGAACAAAGTATTGAACAGGCTGTTAGCATCAGTTTGTATGTTGTGATGGTTAGATGATATGTTTCAACTCAGCCTGTTCATCTAGAATACTTCCCTGTTCTCATTGAGAGAACAATGTTGTTGACCTTGGAGATGGTTGGTTTTGGTGTTGCGACAGAATTACAAGAGTATAGGTGCAATCCAGTGAAAGCAATTTCCCCTTATCAGTGCTGAGCAAAGGTGTATTGGTACTGCTCACAACTGCAATAATTAACCAATGAAATATAAACATTCACCTTCAGCTCATTTTTTGTCTTAAATCCGATCGAGGTACATTGGTTCATCGGCGTGTTTAGAATGTTTCATTACATCCACTGAAACTTACGAATGCTGTGCCATGTTAAAAAAAAACCTTCCTGTCAAGATCTAAAGGGTTGAGGGTGAGATATGCCTCAGCAATACAGCCAACCTAATTTATTTTTAGAATACAGTAGGTGTTTCCAGTCCAGGACGGTGCACTGTAACTGTTAACAGTCTTGGAGTCTTCACAGACTAAAATACATTAGATGGAGGGCACTGACTTTGTAAATCTAATATCTGTGAAGATGCCTTTTTCCACCCATCTTGCTTTTTCTTGCCCACTTTCCTTCATTCCTTCCACCCAGTCAGCTTCCTTCCCTTCCTCTTAGTCGTCTTAGTCGTGTGTTGGATCCTTGTTGCCTGAGACGTGCCCTCTCAATGTGTGAGCCGCATTGAGTTATTTAATCTGGTCTAATCCCTAAAGAGGCTTGAACAGTTTAAGCAACAAAAGTGGGACTTAATGCTGTTTTCATTTTTTGCTGTGAAATCAGGATGAAATTCACCACGTCATCTTTGATTGATCCTGAATTGGAGGGTTACGCTGTAATGTATAAACCATCAGTGCTGCATTATGATAACGCCACCAACACTGTCATACTGTGTCTACACCAGCCTGTTGTGTGATCTTACACTATATCTCTTATTCCTCGGTATTTGTTTATTAAGACATTTTTTCAACATCAGCCTACTTATCAATAGATTGTTGGCGTCAAACATGAACTTGACCAAATACATGAAGCGTACTAAAAGACCAAAGCTAAGGTTACATGTCCCAGGCCTTGGATGAGGACTAACTGAAGTTGTCTAATGCTATCTTGACTAACGTTAACTGAGGAGGCTGGAGCTTTGACTTCCACAAATCCAATACAAAGCAGACCCTAAAACTCATATCGCATCCGGGCCCCACTTTCACGCAGTGGGGAAACACTGCACAGGGAATGTGTTATTCAACGTAACCTATAGTCCAACAAACTAATATAACCTAGTTTATTAAGTGCATGGATGCTCAGTTATTACTTTAAATACTGAGCCTAGTGTACAGAAATGCTAACCAATGCAGCTTACTTTACAGCAGATAAACATTACTATTTATATACCTTTAATCTTTTGCCCTTCTACGATGGTAGACCTGCATTTTATTGATTAACCGTGTGCACTGAAGCACATTCATCTCCAAATGCTGGAACCCGGATTTAATTAATTGAATACTGCACTAAAATCGGTCACCTGGGTGGTGACTTCTAATCAGGTCGACAGCCTGTAATTTGTCCAACCAACCATCATTAACATATCTACTCCTGCTTTTCCTGTGGAATTAACCGATATCTTTCCAGCCAGCAATTACATTTAAATGATTAACTTCCTGCCATGTTGATAAATATTATATTCTGTGATGAATACACTCCACACTGCACGCACACACACACCTCATTCTTCCCAGCCTTTTCATTCATAGAGCTCAATGAGCTGCTCACTAAGATCGTGTACGCGTAATACAGCTGATCAGATATTCTTATCCAAACAATACAATGTGATTGCCGTTCAATTCAGAAGGCCTATTATGAACAGTGAATCAGTAGTTGGTATTGTCACCTCAAAGCATGAGGGCCTTTGGTCTTGTGGTTTTCATTAGTGGTGCCCCCTCTTAGTTGATTAGTTAAATGTATTTTTTTAAGCTGAATGACTTATTTCCAAAAAAAGTATGAACACATGTCTTGTCAAACACTAGATTTAAAGTGGTGTTTTCATTAGATTCTTTGTAGAGAAACTCAGTTATACAGAACTATGGATTTGGACTTTTAAATCTTGTTAGTCAACTAAGAATTCATTTAGTCCGACAGCCCTATATTCCATGTTCCTCTCATGTGTGTGTGTGTGTGTGTGTGTGTGTTTCCTCTGGGTGCTCTGGTATCCTCTATTATATCGCCGCATCTTCAATTTCAGCAGGTCTTTGCCAACTAACCATCTGCCAACCACCAATGCCACTGATGCTATTCAATTTGGAAATCTCACCCACCTGTGTCTACATAAAACTGCTGCTTCTAATTCACAGACTACATATTGCCTTACCATTATCATTTCTCTGTATATGAAGGAACTCTACAGTTGGCATAATCATAATAAGTTCTACTGAAGCATAGCAGAAGCAAATGAAAGTGAAACTTCAGTCATACGTTGTCACAATTTTATCTTTTTTAAAGTAACCAATTTGGTTTTACTCACTTATCTTTGACCTGTCTGCTGATCTGTCAACATGTCACATAGAGACTTGGAAATGACACAGGTTGCAAATACAGTAGCTGTGAATGTGAGTGTGACTGTTAGTGTGAGCCTATGATTATACGGGTAGCCTGTCCAAGTTGCTTTAATACATTTTGCCAAATGCATGGTGGGATGGATTACAATTACCAAGTATTGAAAAGGGATGAAAGGATGTGATGGAGGGATTTTAGGAGTATCTTCACACTGGATCTTGTCGGTGCATTGGAAACCTGTGGTTACCAGTGGTTACCAGTCTGTGTTTTAGTTTAGAGTGTGGCAGTGTCTGAAACCACTCCTTCAGTCATTACACTTTTAGAGTACAATTTTTGGGAACTTGGTGGTGCATATATTTTACGCTTATGCCAGACATTCATTATGGTACAAAGTAAAAATATTGTTGTAGTTATTCTTGATAAGAATCAGAATTACTGGTTTCCACCAGATGTGAGCAGACAGCGGCATGCTCACTCAAATGCTGATTTTATTCTTACGTTTATGGATGCGAGAGAGCAAAAAAGAGACTATATTAACTTTGCTTGAATGTATTCATTTGGTCTAATTTATAAAGTATTTAACATGAATATATATTTTCAACAACACATGCATAAAATAAAGTTGTAATTCCTCAAAAGTACTGTATGTCTTTGAAATGCCTGGTTTACATATTCAAGATTAATTAAGGCCAGAAAAAAATGGTCAGGAAGGTTTTTTGCTCTTCTCATGATTTATAGATTAAGCCTTTTGTAATTTGGGTTGTGATCGTTTATAATTTTTACAAAGCGGGTCCCCAGAAAAGACATTTTTTGGCAACACTGATGGAGGACATCAGGCAATATATTAATAATAATTATTATTCTTATTATTTAAAAATTGTATACCGCTTTAAAAGGTAACTCAAAGGCACTTTACATGGTAAAGACAGAAACAATAAAAGCAATAACAGTATAAACAAGGCAGAGAGATGACATTATCATCTCAAAAGCATACATAACTAGCATCATATGGGATCCAGACAGTGGAGGATGGGGACAGACTCTCATTCCCCATCTTTCAGGCCAGCTACGCTGACCTCATTTGTTACAGAAGTGTAATTATAAAATGTTGAATGTGTCATTCTGATGGGAGGTCTTTTTTGGGAAATAGTAGTGGTTGACTGACACTTAAATATTACTTATCCTGTTTCCTTCGTTAGGCAGGTAAGTGATTGGAAATGGTTTTCTTTGATGTTAGGTCATTTATTTGCTCCATATAGTCCCTTTTTATTATGTTGCCCACTCTGTACCATGCTGATTGGTGATATATATATATATATATATATATATATATATATATATATATATATATATATATATATATATATATATATATATATATAGTTAAGTGTCTGGGAAATATCAAGCATTATATAAAAGTCAGTAATATGAAGCCTGGTAATGAGACGGCTCAAGGCAGAAAAGTGTTAGGTTCTGTAAAATTCTGGCCCTGCAGCACCCTGTGAATAATTAGTCATTATTAAACGTAGACCATTTTAATATTGAAATCAAGCTTGAATCCCTTGCCATCATTAATTTAATGCACGCTCTAATATGTCATATCTAATTCATAAGAGAAGTCAAGCTCTCCTTACTGAGCTGTACTTTGCAACGCCCAGGGGGGCATAACAATGGTAACCTAATGCACCTTGCTATTAAGTGCATGAAGATGCTGGATATTAGCCATGATTATCTGTGTTCTGTTAAGCTGTGGGTGTGCCTGTGAGGATCCAAGCACAAGATCATCCCCATTCAGATACACAAGGGCTTCTCGTTGACATTTTGGAGCATAATCATACATTAATGTGCCTTTCCAATAATAATACTACAACCCTAGCACATACAGAGAAAAAAAGTCCAGAAAAAACAAAAAATCTGGCAAAATGTTTGCCGCAACCCAATTTCACGTCATCTGGCGTGGCACTGCGTTGGCCAATCAAATACATGGCTGAAGAATTCTGCTTTTTTAATGTTCTCTGCATGCCGGTGTCTGTACTATTTATGCTTGAACAAAGATGGTTATGTCAAAGAAGATACATCATCAGTTTGATGATTGAAAAAGCAGGACTGGGCTGTGTCTTTTTCTGGTTTGAAGAAGAATTTTTCCTCACGAATTACATAGCTGACCAATTTTAGACAAGCATCTAGGAGGTAGTCCAATAGTTGTAGAAAGTAGAAATGACAGAAAGCTGGAGGAAACTATTGCTGAAATCTCTCAGTTAAAGTAGACGTTTGCACACAGAATATAATTACATATAATCACTATTGGTCAGAAAAATTACAATTAGATATGTTTTTCAAATGGTTCCATTCTGGTAGATTACTTTGTATTGTGACCAGTGTATTTATACTTTTTACCGAGGGGTCGTTGCAACAGAAAGTAATATGATACCGTGATAACTTTCCAAATTGATTAAATCCTATCTCATAGTATACATCGCTGTGAAGTGTTTTGGCATCTTGTAAGCCTTTAAAGTCAAGAATGTAGTAACCAACCAACCTCCCTGGATTGTAATTTATTGTCATGCTCGTACCTGGAACAAAACCTTCTCACCAACATAGCCCCACCTTTGCTTTTAATGCTGGTTTCTCCATTCTAGTCATCCAACATTCATTGAAAACGTGTTCTATCACTATTAATAAATATATCTTGTATACTTAGTTTGTTTATGTCTGCATTGTTGTGCATTTGCGTCTGTGGGTATGTATAATTACTCAGACATGGAACGTTACTCACCAAAGAGCCGGGAGAGATAGGGATAGATAAAGAGAAAACAAGTAAAGAGATGAGACAGGGAGACAGGCGGCTGAGACATTTGAGGGAAGGGAATATAAATGATGACCTATTAATAGTTGCAAATTGAGAGCGTGGACGTACAATCTTTCTTTTTAAATGTCTCACAAATCTAACTGTTTTCTGGGGATGTTGAAGCCATAACCGGCAAAACTGAAATTATGACCATTATTTTTCTACTTTAAAAAATACAGCAACCAATTACAACACTGACAGATACACTATGTAAACCACTGAGCAAACACTATTATGCTATGCTGTTAATTTAAAATAGTACTGTAGTTAGATATAATAAAACTTCAGGAACCGTTAAAAAATACCCATAAGTGTTAAAAACGTACTGCAAAACTATTTGTACTCAGTAGTGAGAATAATGCAAACGAAGTAAAGAGGGCCATGTCCACATTTTTGCCTGTTTTGTTACCTGTGGAGTCTTTGACCATGTTTTATCTTTATAGAGCAATGACTTTATAATTGTATATAATACAATAATACAATAATTCATAATAATAATGTGTATTCTCATGCACGCACACAAGCATGCATTCTGCCCAGTGCTGAGTAGTAACGCATTATATTCATTTATGTATTTTCTTATATAAATTGTACTCCTGATAATACTCTTAGACAAGTACAATTGCAATAAATATATGTACTTCTACTTGCTGCTTTTATTGATACATTTAGCTATAATAATAGTACAGTATAATAGTATAATCATTTTTATATTCAGCTGAGCTCAGACACATGAGAGCAATTGTTCCGACCCATTAGGTTTTGTCTTGTTGTTTTGTTTTAAGAGATTAAATACTGCCTACACCATAACTTTTAATGTCAATAATAATAAAACAACAACAACAATCGTATTGATTGTGGGAACATTATGTGTCCACTAAGTGCTGTCCATCCAATCGTAATGCTAATCAACAAACCGCTAAATATGGATAGACTGTACTTGCATAACTTTTCAATCCACAGCAGGGAGGGCAGTTATCTTTGAGCCTCTACAATGTACTTTTCTCCTTCTTAACTAATGGACAGTTTCATGTGAGCCAACTTAGGCAAAGTGTTCTTGTAAAGAGTCTGTGGGTGTTGAAACCAAACTATATGATAAATGCACATGAACATTAAACACTAGTGAATCAAAGCGTTCAGCAAGCCGGTCTGGAAGGATGATGTAACATGTTGTAACTTGTTTTGGGGCATGGAGGACGTAAGAAAAAGAATGACTGAAGCTTGTGAGTATCAACTGAAACACCAATCCTCATTCCAAATTGGCAAAGAGGGCTGTATTCTACATTCATACTGCCAGCTGTGAATGATATACCTTCTGTTTATATCTCAGTGTCTCCTCTATAGTGTTTCTATAACCCCTCTACTCCCTTTCTACATTATCCAGCACACACTCACACACACACACACACACACACACACACACACACACCTCTATTCCTCTCACACACAGATATGGACACACACAGTTCCCCTGTCGAACAGTTGCTCACTCCTTCTCTGTTGTTTTTGTTGCTATTTATCTCTGCCTCTATATGTCTGATTTGTGTTCCTGTGATACATGCAGCACATCATTGTTTTATGATTCTGAGCCAGAGCAATCTATGACAACATCACAAGGAGAAAATATTGTGGCACATATATAATAGAGAGACGAGAGAGAGAGAGAGAGAGAGAGAGAGAGATTTTTTGATTTTTAGAAAACCTTTATTTTACATAAAAAAACAAACAAACAAACAGAACATTGCACTTACTTCAAAACTAAATCAAACAACAAAAACAACCAAAAAAAAACAAACGCAACGCTTCTGTCCGCTGGTGGTCCTGAGACCCCGTTTCAATGTCATAGTCCAGGTTTCTCCTCCTCTGGGCTGAGTCGCTCCTCAGGGTTGCGCCTGAGGGTCACTCCTCAGGGCCGCTCTTCTGGACTGCTCCTCCGTGCTGCTCCTCCGTGCTGCTCCTCCGTACTGCTCCTCCGGATCTCCGGCCTCCTGTGCTTGGCTGTCAGCCTCCTCCTTCAGCCCTTTATTCACCACCGTCCTGATCTTCTGAAGCCTATAAATCTCCTGGCGTGTAAAACCTCTCCTCGTCTTGTTCTTCATATGAAGCCGGATAGATAGAATCAGCTTCGGCAGATCGGTGAAGTGCTTCTCCACTTCACACTTCCTATTCTTTGTGTCCTTGAGGAAATATTTCAGCCTGGCCAGACTATATTCCCTCTCACATTCAGTGTCATCAGAGGACCCACTCTCTGCCACAGAGTAGTCGTCCATACTGGACTCAGACTCATACCCTTGGCCCACAGGTCCCTTTTTTTTTTGCGAGCCTTCCTCGTCCCCCCCGGCCTTCCTCTTCAGAGGATGAAGCTTCTCCTCACCCTCCTCCATTTCCACCTCACTTTCCCCTTCTTCCTCTTCCTCCTGCTGCTGACCCATCTCAGCCCCTTCTTCTTCCTCTTCCTCCTCTTGCTGCTGACCCATCTCAGCCCCTTCTTCCTCTTCCTCCTGCTGCTGACCCATCTCAGCCCCTTCCTCTTCTTCTTCCTCCTGCTGCCCCACCTCTGCCCCTTCTGTGTTCACCTGCTTCCCTCCACTTCCCCGCTCTGTGATCACCTGCTTCCCCCCACTTCCCCGCTCTGTGGTCACCTGCTTCACCCCACCTGCCTCCTCCTGTTGCTGCTCCCGACCTCCCTCCGTGTCCTCTCCGTCTTTGGGGTCCCCCCTGGTGTCGTCCTGTCCACCAGCCTTCCTCCGAGGACAGGCCCTGCTCTGATGTCCTTCCCTCCCACAGTTAAAACACTTCATACTGTCAGTTTTTGCATAGATGATAAAAAGAGAGTTATCAGCTCTCACCGTGAAAGTGATGTCCAAGTCCTCGCTCCTGCCATGAAGCAGCATGAAGCATTGCCTCCTGTGTGACACCACGTGCTTTAGTAGTGGAGAGCTGCTCCCAGAGGACATCTTCCTCACCTGGGACGTGACCCTCCCGTGCTTCGACAGCTCCCCCACCAGTACCTCATCCTTCACGAACGGCGGCACCTTCGCCACCGTCACCCTCACCACCGTCACCCTCACCTCCGCCGTGACCAGGGGAGAGACGGGGACGTGCGTGTTGAACACCACGACCCCGCTCTCCACCACCGTGTTGACCTTGCTGATGCTGTCCAAGAACAAGACCACAGCCTTGTTCATCCGGGCAGCGGACTTCACGCTGCTGTAGCCCACCACCTCCCCCACCGCCAGACTGCAGTCCTCCACCGAGCACGGGAACACCGGCATAAGCCGAATCCCGTGCCTGCGTGTGAGCCAACTTAAGTCCATTTTGGCGTGCTAACTCCGCTAGCACGCCCGCCGCTAGCCCGGCGTTAGCTCCCCGCTAGCCCGCCGTTAGCATGTCGCTAGCGCGCGCCGGCGGCTCGCAAACACCCACACTCAACCCACCAAACCCCCCTCGTGCACACAGTACCCCACTCAACACCGACACATACACTGATCTACACTCACTACGAGACACACGGGAAAAAACACGGGAAAAAACACCGTCAACTCCGAACATGACGCTCTCCGCTCCCAACCTCCGACCTCACGCTCAGACAGAGAGAGAGAGAGAGAGAGAAAGAGGCAGAACGTTGATGAATAGAGAGATAACAACATGATCTTTTTGTTTTTGTTTTTGCTCGCAGTTTTAAGAAATTATGGGACCGATAGTAGTCTGATGATGTAATCTGAGTTGATCTTCATAATATCTTTCTGCTATCTGTCTGGGAAATTGACTGAGTATTTTTTCCAATGAGACCCATAGCTTCTCTTCCTCAGGTATTCTTTGCGGAGAGCATGAACAACCTGAGAGTACCCTGAAAAGTTTTCGGATTTGGTTTTGTATCCTCCTCTTATCCAACTTGGGAATATACCACATGGTCTCTTGATGGTTCCTCTAAATTATTCAAAGCATCTATTCATAACTAAACTCAGACTTGGCCTATACCCATCTGTCTTGTTCTCTCTCCTGTAACTCCTGTAACCTCCAGCAATCCAACCCAGTAAACAACCTGAAACCCCACCGACTAGCCCCAAAACTCTGTGTTTTCTCTGTCCTGCTCATTGTACCTGCAAATCTGACTCCCTTTGCCTCTCTCTCCTTCCTTTTCCAATAATTCTCTGCTAATTTTTTTAGGCACGCTTGCAGCTTGGCAATGTCGGTCTATTTGTGTTTGTTGGTCCACAACTTTGGTCCAGACGGAAATATCGCAACACATTCGAAATGATTGCCATGAAAGTTTGTACAGCCACCAATGCCAAAGAGTGCTGCATTAGGTCAATAACTGGTTGCTGTTACATTACATTACATTACATGTCATTTAGCTGACGCTGACTTACAATAAGTGCATTAAACCATGAGTCCAAACTCAGAACAACAAGAATCAAGCAAGTACAATTTCTTCAATAACGTCAAACTACAGAATACTATCCGTACGTACCATTTAAGTGCTACTAAAGTGCTAAACTACAAAGTGCTATCGGTAAGAGTAATTTAAGTGCCTACCCTCCCTATTCAAGGTATAGTCGAAAAAGATGTGTTTTTAGTTTGCGACGGAAGATGTAGAGACTTTCTGCTGTCCTGATGTCAATGGGGAGCTCGTTCCACCAATGAGGAGCCAGCACAGCAAACAGTCGTGACTTCGTAGAGTGTTTAGCTCGAAGTGAAGGAGCTACAAGCCGATTGGCAGAAGCCGAGCGAAGTGAACGAGGTGGGGTGTACGGTTTGACCATGTCCTGGATGTAGACATCAACCCTGTTAATTCATATTCTCTAATATAAATGATACACAACATAATGGCCTGATTGTGAAATAAACAGACAAGGTTGGGGCAAAGACCTCCGCTTTGGAGAAGAGTATCCGAAGGTTTACCTCAGAGTGTATTATTGCGAATACACTGAACCCCATCATAAAGTATCGCTGTCGTAATCCTACAGTTCCTATAATCCCTCTTTTAGGCTGAAGGCGATCAGTGTGTCCAATCTCTGTTAAACCCTGGTCAGGAGACTAGTCCCAAACACATGTTGATTCACATGTTGATAACATATGTTATCATGTCTCACTGTGTCTGTTTGAGAGGAGTAAAAATGGCTGAGCGTAGTCGTACATGACGGGAGAACTATTCAGCTGGCCCAGCCTTGGGCTTTTTAAACATGTATTTCTCATACTCTAGATGAATGCTGATATATTAACTCCCCTCTTTCTTCGTTCTATCTGTTCTTACTCTTGAAATCACCTCTGCTTTGCCTACTCTCCTCTCTCCCAATCCTCAATGGAGTGCCATCATTGTGCTCCATCCTCCTTCTTTCCCTCCCTCTCCATTCCTGGCCACTTTCCATCAGTATAATTTAAGCTTTTTGAATGCATGGTTGTTTGAAATATACAGGGAAAATAAGAAACCAAATCCCTTAAAAGCAAAGGGAAGTAAATTGAAAGAGAAAGCAGCAGAAGTGACGCTGTAGCAGGAGAACATCAGCTTGACACTGATGCAAAAATGGATGCGGACGTTGTCACACATCATTGCAAACACAGACACACACATGCATGAGCAAACACCATCATTAACAACGGGATGGGACCCTCCATTTTGCCAACCTGTAAACAAACACACTCATATTTCTCCATCTCATTTCCCTGCACAAGGGACACTGTATAGATAGCTGATAACAAGAATATGGCAATTACATTCATCAGTGGCAGTGTGCAGGTGGTGGGCATTTAGTTGTAATGGAAAATAGGGGCGGCTTGTATCGAAAGGTTGGTCGGCTCATATTCTTTTACAAGCACTTGTATTCTATATGTGCATTTATACTTTCAATTTATATATATATAACCTTTCTGGCTTTTCTATTGATCCTCAATATAGATACAATGGATACAAAACACTGTCTCACAGTGCTGGCCATTCAAATGACAGTCAATATGAGCTATGCACCAAGTGTGAACAGACTACTGATGAGTGAAGGGAGGGGAGAACACATATTTGTAGTCAATAGTAATTTAGGCCTTTGTACACTAAGCCCGTATATTTTGTCCAAATTTGTTGACCATGAAATATGACCTCACGTGTCAATCACGCTTACACACGGACTCCGAAACCTTCGTCAGTCATTGTTCGAAAGGGGTTCCATTTTCTGCATACAGTGTATTTAAAGCAAATGGTAATGTGGTGCACAATCAGGAAGGAAACTGAAAACTGAAGTGGACATATTGGAAATCAGTGACAGAAGTACATTTCAATGCAAACTGCTCCGAATTTTCTTAAATGAATTCACTGTCTGTGCAACAGCCAACGGTCTGTTCTTCAGGAGTGAGGCTCCATGCCCCTCGGTGCCTCAGGAGAAGAACACCGCTGCAAATCTTCAGCTGCTGCTCAGCAGCCCTGAGACGGACACAGCGGCCGCACAGCAACCAAGTGCTGAAGGCTGTAGCCGACATCATCCTTCGTGGCTACGTCCAAGGCAAGTCACCTCATCCAGCAACGGAGACCACTGCTTTCATCCGTGGGGGAGAAATTAAAATCAGGGTCGCAAGGCCTCAGAGCAGAGTGAAACCGGCAGCTGAAGGTTGACGGGGTGAAGTAACTCCAATTCTCAGGCACTACAAAATGTGAACCGTCAGGTCAGACACCACGGGAGGCATTTGTTTTCTTCAGCTGCATCAGCTGATTGTTTCATAATAGGTTGGACACATCACTACAGCTCAAACAAATAATTGATTAATAGTTGTGTTAATAATAGTGTTTGTATTCATGATAGTTTAGTACCATTTAATATATTTTTCTCTCAGAAACAATCCATAATTACTACCGTGTCAAATTTAAACCATACCATTTATGTAACTTTTACTTTTGTAATAATTAAAAACAAAAGAAAAATTATCAAAATGTGCTTTATGTATTTAGTAGACCATTGCTGGAGCCTTTTTGATCACAAAAACATGAAAGGTTTCCCACAAGTCAAATTTGACCTAAGTCCCTGTGAGATGGTTCTTAGGCACAGGGGTGCTTTGAGTTAACATGGTCACATGCTCACATCGCTAATGCTAACAGGCTAATGTTAAACAGGTATAATGTTTACCATGTTCACCATCTTAGTTTAGCATGTTAGCAAGGTGCCATTGAGAAATATTTTATTTCTGAAAATAGTCAAAATGAAATCTCCTCTGGTCTTCAGTTTTATCAATATAAGTAGGCAAACTAATTCATTTGTTAACGTTGCCAATAGAGAAACATTGACATCCCTAGAGCCATGCCGCAAACATGGCAAAGAAATGCCAAATACTCCATCTCTTCAAATTAAGAAACATATATTATTTGTATAATATTGAAAGCTGAACATCATTGAACTGGTGATGGGCATTTGTCACTTTTCTCTGAAAAAACATTGATATAGAGATGCCTTTTGGGGGGCTTTATCATATCCCCAAACTTGTTAAATTTGACATATCAGGACTAGTGAACAATTTGATATTTTAGGGGTCTCACATTTGGGTCTATAGTAATGGCTCTATAGCGCCCCCTAGAGTATTCTTTGGCCTCAACCATCACCCCCAATGACCAATTGACTTTAAATTTGACATGTCCGGTTGTTTCTGCTCTACAAAAAAGTAAATCAGAGCATTAAGCTCCGCCTACTTGGATTTTCCGCCACTTTGAGTTTTGTGGAAAACCCATTATTTCAAACTCCTCCCATACACACTTTGTCTGATTGATACCAAAGTGGCTGTTATTATTGGATCCATGTCATCAAATGTTATCAAAAGCTTGTTGATATCTTATTGTGTTTAGACGATATGGACCAATGAACTTCTAAGGGCCGTGGCTTAGTGCATCAATTCACATAACTTCCAAAAAACTTGGCCTATTTTTACCGTCTGCTTGGCGGCCGTGCTCAAGTTCGCCTGGACACCAACGTCTCTGCCGCCTACCCCCTCTCTCTACTGCTTGCACACTGGAGCCCGGTGGGACTCTGGTTTGGAGTTTACATGTGAGCCAGGGTGGAATCCGGTGGCCTCAACCCAAATATAAAAACATGTATTTTTCTCCTACGTGTATCGCCACCTTATCGTGGTGGAGGAGTTTGAGTGGCTCAGTAATCCTGAGACCTGTTTGTCCAGGGCATCAGCCCTCGGGGGAGAGCGGTTAAAAAAAAGGAACTCCACGCACAGCACTGGCTCTGGAACCAAGCTCCTGGAGAAGGGTTGGACTCTGTCCTTTTCTGGAGTTGCCCAGGGTGAGTGAGAGGCGCCGGGCGGGAGTCGGGTTCGGACTATCGGGCCTTCTTGGATCTGTGGGAGGGGTCCTGGAAAGGGCGCCGCCTGCCGACTGCATAGTTCCAACGTTAAATCAATCCTGGTGGGCTGAGAACTATAGTTTGAATGAAAATAATGCTTTTTCACATTAAAGTGCTGGGAGCTGCTGCTCCATTAAGGTGGAGCGCTCATGAAAAAAGACTGAATAAGATGAAAAAGACCATGAATAACTGCAACATGATCCGACAACATCTAAACATGTGTCATATATGGCAATAATTTAAAACTGCATTATTATTGTGTATTATTAACAGTTATCCACAATTATGAAATAACATACAGGCCAATTGTGCATTAATATGCTGCCACTCGTGCCTTTGCTGATGCAGCTTTTGCTTGACCTTTGCCTACTTGTAGCCTAAAAAAGCAAAATATACTGGTAATGGTACTGCTGGTTTACTGGGATGGGGTTTGATTCCCTGCAGTGTCCTGCACGTTTTTGGCGTTGACATGACTCGTTCATCGCTGCTTGCAGCTTTAATTCAGGCTCAATCAAACCGTAAATGATGGGAAGTGATGACTATACTCGGTCTGACTCTAACTAACTTCATACTGCAGCTGTTAATGCATGGTTCTGCAACCACATGACCTGTATCTCAACCCGGATTCAACAGAAACTAACTGTAGTAAATAATGTAAGGCATCATTCCGCAGACAGCTGCCCTGAAGAAGCAAAGACCATCGACATCCCAACGAGTGATACATTCACTCATCCAGGTGCTGTAAAGGTTAATCTTGATGTTTTATTTGAGCAGAATATGTGTCAATCATTTATTGTACAACTTTTTAAAAGAAAATACTTACTGAGTCTCTTCAGAACTTGAGTGAAAGTTTGCAAGAAAAGTGAAACATGAAGGATTTGTGCCATAGCCAGCAGAATGGTAATGTGTGGAGGTGGACTGCAGCAGGTTTACAAACAGCTCTCCCTAAAGGATCCACAGTGACAGACGTCCAGGACTCCAGATGTTACCTGGACACAAGCCGGCGCCTGCTCTACCCCCGGGTGATGCTGTGGTTAGGAGATTTGATGTGCATCAGACAAAGTATAAACCTAATTAACTGCAGACTAAACATTTGTGCTTCATTTAATAGTCCTTGAGAGCTTCTTTGCATTAGCTTATTTAATTATATTGCCTCTCTACAACCTGTAATTAATAATTTACGAGTCGGACATAAATATTGTTGCCAGGAACCGGAATCCAAAACTTCATCTAGTGAAAGTGCAGTGGATCGCTCAGGCATCAGTGTTTGTTAGTATACAAATGAATAATCATAACATTTGAAAGTGACACTATGGAGAAAAGCTGGAGAGTGGATGTAGAGAGTTCATGGAAGAAGATGAGGGTTGGTACAGTAACAGAATTGAAAAGGAGAGGAAACGGAACAAAAGAGGAGAGAGGAAATGAAGCGTTGGGGGTGTGACAGTAACAGCAATGCAGCCTTTGAGATCATAGTCGCTCTCCCATCAAGACTTGTTCAAGTCCAAGACTGTGTTTGTATGTGTCTGTGTATCTGTTCCGGGCTAGACTGCTGATATCTGTTCTTATAATATCCTGTTTGCTTCTCTTAGTCTAGGTAGGGTGCACACACGTCCTGTATCTGGGTTGTGTCCTATTCATTGTCAGCCATCCATCCATTGATTTCAGCAGCCATTAATCATCCTCTTAAACAATTTGATTTGTGTCCTCTTTGATAATACAGTGTTGAGTTATCCACCAAACATGTCCGAGAAACACTTGTCTCTATTGTTCTATTGAAATAATGAACTCAGCAATTTATTAATTGACTTATCAAATTAAAGAGTAAACAAATACTTGGAACATATTGAAAACTGCGTTACTAACACCTCTACTCTGCACAGCCAAAGGCATAACACCGTAATAATGTCCAGTGGTGTTGGGCACCTGACTGACACAATGGAAACCTCTCGACGTGTTGTGGTTTTCACACCTAACAGACTTGTATGCAGTTTGGCTCATATGACTTTAAACCATAGATCTTAGTTAGTTATATCTGAAAAGGTTGTTTTAAGACACATTTAAGTTGTATTTCACTCAATGAGCCATTATTGATTTCTTACCTCTCACTGAGCTAAGTGTAATTTAAATTGATTTGCATGAGTTTACTTTTCACTCTTAACAATTTTAACTCTGTCATAAATTGTAAGACTATGTATTTTAGACAGGTCCATCCTGGAATACTTACAGTCCTCTTCCTCCTGTTGCACACACACAAATCCGTTGTCGGGGAGACCGACGTCTTAGCCTGAAATAAGCGGTATGATGGTTGCTATTGTTTTTAAGTTATGCTGGCTTCGCCCCCCTAAGCAGGCTGGAGGGCTCTTGTGTGATTTTTGGTGGTACGTTCATTACCTAGGTCAGAGGTCACTGAACAAGTCGTCTTCCACCGCCTAACCCACACTGGAAAGGGGTATCGGTTACACAGCTAGGCTGCACACCTTTTCAACAGGGAGAGCCAAGCTGCACTCTTCGTCTTAATGCAACAGTGCTCCCCTCTCTCAAGCCTTCATTCTGGGCAGGAGGACAAACCACAAATAGCCCTCTGCCTTACTCATCCTGAGAGCCTTTCAGAGTCACACAAGGCCACCGTGGGTTGAGACGGTAGTCTCAAAACAGATCTGCCTCTCCTACATATCAACCAAAATAAAGTAATCACCACTTTAAGTCTGTTGTTGCAGACAGTGGGTTTCCAGGCAGGTTTCGTTCCATCAGTGGCTTAGAGATCAACGGCCATTGCGAGAATCATGACCTTATCCAAGAAGCCTGTTCGCTGTTCATTTAGCTGTTGAATGAACAGTGAGGCCAAAAAGAACTTCAAAGATCAACTGTCACGTTTTTGCAACCCTGCACATGACATGAAACAAAAGATTACAGATCACATTTAATCACTTTCTTTTCTTTCTTTTTTTTACACCCAATGTCAACATTTGTAAAAAGGTGTCACTTTCTACAATGTCTGTGCACAGCAACTACGCTATGGTTGAGGTTTGGTTAGGGTTGGATCACTAAAACAAAGAACACATCTTTGTTACAGTTAATACAGAGGAGAACACTGGTGGCACACCTGTACTGGCGCATTCACTCCAGTCTCCTGGAGTAAAGTTTGCATTGGATGTAAATTGTGTGAAATTGATCAATGTGGACATGAATCTGCATTGCATACTGGACTGTGTCTTTGTGTGAAACTTCTACTGGTTGGTTGGTGTATATGCTGATGTGGGATGGAATGTGATCATGACTCGTGGTCGTGGCTTTTATTCCTCCAGCATCTAGTCTCCCTTCTGGCTCTCTCCCCCTGGACCCGCGTGCTTGACGATGTTGACCAATAACAGACTGTCATCACCTAGTTCATCCCCACCGTGCAGATAAAGGGTTATGATGGGCCTGTCCAAATCCAGGACATGTAAGGGGCATCGGTTTGACAACTTTGCATTTACAAATCCCTCGACATTCGATATATACGATAACGGTAACAATCACATGCGCATTATTTCTGTGCGCTTTGACGATTTGTTAAATTTTAGTGAAGAAAAAATTTAAATAAATATGTGTGCATGTTAATACAGACTGATTTTACTTAGTTGAACAAACTCTTTTTTAACGATACTTAAATGTATTGTTATCGTTTATCGCATTTTACCAAACAGAAACACTATCCGTAAACATAAATCAGTATTATAACATTTAAAAAAGGATCCAGATTTCTTATTTCTGTGTCTCTCTCCTCTTTACTGTCTCTGTGTACAGAGTTTGAAGACCAGTGTTGCTTAAATATGTCCACTGACTTGAAGGAATAGTGTATGTCTCTTTTTCTCTTTTGCTTCCTCTTCAAAAGTACTCACAAGGCATAACATAGATATTCTCTCAAGATCTAGACTTCCTCTCTCTCTGCCTCTCTCGCCAATTATCTATTTTTGTCTTTCTCCACCAGCCCCGTATATCTGCCAGTAACTTTTTCAACCCACACTGTTTTTACAGTGGAAGGCTACTTTCTTGATGCATACAGATACCAAAATCTCTTCTCTGCCATCTCCGGCCGTCTGTTTTCCTTGCGGATTAGTTCTCATCAATAATTGCGAGGCACAAAATATTACTCAGACAAGATGGTAAACGGGTTCAAGCGGGAGGAGAGACAGAAGCCAGGCGGATGTAGTAGAACAATAAGGATGCTGTGTTTAGCATGGACTTGCTGCCGCAGCAGAGTTATGTAAAAGCACAGGCATGTCTAACCACACACCACACACACAATACACAAATATACACTCTTGGAACGTGTTGGTAATACAAATACGATATTTGGAGAGGTACAGATAATGCGTTTTTTATATTTATTACCTCAACAAAAGAGTGAGCAGAAACTGGACCATTTAGAAATTGTTTGAAAAAAGAGAGCTCTTTTTCTTTTTGTGAACAGCTTTCTTCCTCACTTCCTCACATTGTATTTACAACCTCCTTTTTTGAAATTATGCAATATGACCAAATACTAATAGAGAGTAACTTAACAACAGGCTGAAAGGTAGTGTTTATCTGTTTGTGTCTTTGGTTGAGTGGAGTCTGAAGCTCTGCTCTGTTGCAGCTGGAAACCAAACCAAGCAGTGATGTCACAGGGTCCTTGTACATTACTGCAGCGAGTGGTAAAGTGAAGGCGGTCAACAAAGACAAGATTTAAGTTACCTTTTAAGGCAAGTTTTATTTTTTTAGAACTGTCACTTCAATGGTGACAACAACAAAAAAAAGCATCCCCTGACATCTCACATTTTGGTGATTTGATTTCCAGCTAACGGACAGACACATCTGCTGATCTGCTGATCATGGCGTCTTCATCAGAGAAATTAATAAATTTTTGTTGATTCTTTCATTTTGATTTGGACACTATGAGCGAAATCGTTTGGACAGTTTATGAAGAATGTACTAATTCAACACACAAGCCGACTCCCTCTCCGTGACACATTGTGTCTGCCCCCCAGTCTGACTTTTCTATTCACCCATCATTTTGATGTCATCGTCTATCATATTCGTCTTTGGTTGTAAATATGTATTCCGCTAAGCGGAAACGGAGTAATATTTCCCTTTTCATTTTATTGCCCTATCCCGTCCCTTGTATCTGTAAATCTAAGTGGCTTGCTTCCCAACATTATGGCTGAGCGTTAAACAGGGAATCTAAATACCTTTGTTTGAGATTAATTAATTACTGCTCTGTTTCTCTCTTCTTTCTTGCAGCTTGTCTCAAACCACTAATAAGATTCCAGCCCATTAGTTTCGATTCATAATATTATTAAACATTTCCCTCTGAATTTGAATGCTACTAATATTAAGCAATTCTTTCTGACTGTTCTCGTGCCGGATTAATAATGATTCTCCATTGCGCCTGGCATTGAGGTCGACCTGATGCCTAAAATTTACACCTGGGCTTCTCTGGAGAGATTCCAACAACACTGCAGGAGGACCTCGACACACCAACCTCAGAATCATACAACTATACGAAATGCATCTCTATTTGTGCTCCACAATGCAGTCATTCCACTCATTCGTTCCACATTTTCTGCTGGAGATACAATTAACTGTATTAAAAAAATACATACGAACACCCTGTTGATTGCAGGTGATGTATTCTGTGCTTGCAGCATGGACTTGGATTGACTTGAATGAGGTCATCAGAAACCACAGAACGTACATTGCTAAATTATGACGTCAAAGTTTGAACCCATTCACTGACATTAGCACAAATTAAGCCCATAACACTGGAATAAATAATTATGCCATGAAAAGCTTTTGTGATTAATTATGTGGGAACTTCAGAAAATATATCATGGTGACATAACGGTGAGTATTCATGTCAAAGCCACAAAAACAGAAAAACTAATTTCCAACAGAGTAAAAAGGTCTCACCTATTGATCCCGTGCAGCGTAGTGAGGGCGCTTGAGCCACTCACAGCTCACAGTGGACAAGAAGCAGGCTCAGATTTGAACAGTCTATCAAGGAGTTACCACATGTACACGGACCAAACATTTACTCATATTTACACCTGCAGCATGTTAGAATCTCTACTTAAACTAACCTGCATCTCCTGCACCTCCGATCCATGTTAAAGACAGTTTCTCTCTCAATGTAATTATATAGTTCTGTGTTTTCTCCATCAGTAACATTGATTCAATCCTCAATACTCACTTCCAGGAGGAACAGACAATCCTTAGCGTTATGTTACATAAACATTCCCCCAATGAGTTCCAGTATGCAGACTCTATATAAACATAAAACTACTCAAATACACTGATCTGGCTGATCAAAAGATGGTCACAGGAATCGAAGTTTGAATGGTGGCTTCCTGTTTAGCTCACATAACAAATCAACCTCACAAGAGAGCTAGTGGTGTCTTATTGAACCTGCAGATTCATATTTTCATTGTTTGTCAAACAACTTTTTTATGAAACAAAGTCTTTATGCTTTCCTAAAATGATTGGTGGAATAATCTCTGGAGGTGAATTTCATAAACATATGTCTGCGTTCGTCTATCCCAATCTAATGCAACATGACAATTCAAGCTAGAGGAGGGGTCAAATCATTTATTTGTGATGAATCCGAACTATGGATTTGATTCATTTTGACAGTCGACGGTCTTAAAGCATAACACTTTTTCTGTTTCAGTTGAAGGTTTTGTGTAAGTGGTAAAGCAGCCTGTAACATTGCAGAAGATTAAAGATAATCAGGCATCTTTAATATGTCACACACGGCAAGTTACACTGTTAGAACATCTGTTTGTCAGAGTTACAGATGTGCAGGTTAAAGATGGATAACGCCTACTTTTGGCTCAGAGCTTTTCACAATTACTGTTTGCTTTCGTTTAACCATCGTGTCAATTTGATATATATTTACTTTGAAGATATTTACTTGATGAAATAAATGTATCTAATTTGAAATTAAGGTATCAGAGGATAGTAATGTGAGCATTTGAAAATCCTAAAGATATCAATATCAGCACTCATTTTAATGATTTACTGTATAATCCTTAATATTTAATGATGTTGTTGATCTACTTTTGAACTCGCTGAGGATGAATACTATTATTTAATTGCATCAACGTAATGAGGTGTGTCTTAGAATGTTTACTATTAGCTGCTTTAATGCTGCAATTTCTGTTTGAATGTCTGTTAATAACGTACTCCGTAAGTCTCTTGATTTGTATTATTATCGGTAGTAGCAGCACTGTTGTCAATGAAATTAGTTTAGTATCATTAAAGTTACTTTAGCTGCATTTACAGAAAACTTTTACATCAGTATTTTACAAATATAATATCCTGCAGAATGGTGGTTGTATTTCACCTTTTAATCAATGCTTTCTGACTCGTGCACTTCTCTCACACATTACCTCTCACTTTCAGATGATCACACTCCCTCTCTCGCTACCAGTCTCTCTCTCTGACACACAAATAAACACACACACACACACACACACGCACACACTTGTCCCTGTCATCTAGTCATGAAATCACTTTTAGTTGGAGATGGTGACTCATCTTTTGTCCCTGGTGAAACCATATCTGGCAATGAGGTCGTAAGACATTTTGGATGAGGGATGATGCAAAGTGCCACTGTGCAGGGCACCACTCACGACATGGGGAACTCCTCACTGAACAGCATGCGTTGCAGCTGGTAAAAACAAAGATATTAGCCTGACAGCTGCACATAAAAACTAAAATGTTATATTCCCATGCCATCGATATCAAATAATTATCAGCTTCTTATATGATATACAATTAGAGTTTATAGAGAGGCACACTGTGGGATATATTGTTTTCTTACTTTTTTGACAATAAGAAACTGGGATTCTGTCCAGAACTGCACTCCTGATATGACGCTTATTTTACATTTGCATTTACATTTGGAGAGTTTTGGAACATTACATGCAATAAATTGCTGAACAAGTCTGCCGGCTGATCAGTGCAGGTGACGGCCATGCTGGACATATGATGCTTAACTCACTCCATGTGGGTGTGGTGGACACAAGATAAGTTATACTGGTGTTTATTTCACAATGCATAATAAGACACAGGCTGCGTCATGTCGACAGACATTCAGGGGTGAATCTTCTTCAGCATCAGGTGTTACTCAGTGACCTCGACTTCGGTTCAAAGATTGGGAGTAAAAATACTCGACACGGCTCTGGCACAGGCATCAGAAGCGATTTACTCCATCATTACTATACTGATGGAGGGGGCTCGTGTCATTACACACCGTCTGCTCTCTTATTCTCCCCTCCGACCACATCGGAGGACACACATCCGCGGCGACTCAATTATGCACAACAGCACAGCCTCCAAACACACGCACCTCGTCGCTCCGCTAACACGGCACGCTGCTCATCAATATGAACGGGAACGGATGACCTTGTGCATTTACTCTCAGGTCACCTCGTGCGAAAACCACCGAATCGCGGGCACAACAAGTGCTCAAGTAGTCTGTCTCACACAGACAGCCAACACATTGCCACCTTGGGTGTGTGCAACATCCCTTCTCGCATGAAGGCTTGTTGGTGAAAAGCAGACAGGCAATAACTGAACCATGACAGCAGTGACCATCAGCTTGTTGGAATGACCCCCGGCATCATTACTTGACATGAATATGGCACACTCAAGGGCATCGGGCAACCAACGCGAGAGCTTTGAACTACACACAGTCTGGTTTTAACCATGCACCGATGGCCGCTGAAATATGTTGCTCACCTTTGCTGTTATCTTCTTCTCTGTTGAGATGCATGGCTCTTCTTACCATGCACTCACATGGGCTGTCTTTGTTCTTGTAGCAAAGCTGTGCTCTTTTCCAAAGAGTTCTCAAGATAAACTCTTATTCCTATGTTGGATTTGCGGTCTTTGCATGCGCGCGTGTTGTCTTGTTCGGCTGGCACGCACGGACGCGCTTGCACTTGTGCGTCCTCCACCCCTTGTTGTGCTGGATGGAGCAGGTAGTCTATAGGGGATGTTGTTGGTCCGCGTGTATTGTGTGCTCTCTCTCTCTCTCTCTCTCTCTCTCTCTCACTTTCTCCCTCCGTCTGTCAGTCTCTGTTTCTCTCTGCCCAGGGTCGCTTAAAGGGATGGTCACACAGGGAGGAGACGGCGGGCAGACGGGCGGGGTGACGTGAAGTAAGTCGGTAGGAGGTCGTCTACCCAGCTGAGGCGAGGAATCCGTGAGCACTCGGTGTTGTAGACCGTTTCATCAGAGACATTTTGCTCACACTTTCACTCCGAAACTAAACATTGATGATCAGCTCATGTTGACAAATGAACGTAAGCGGGGACTTTCTAATGCATAATTAGTTGTTTTTGTCTTCCTATTTAGGCCATATATCGCTCATATTTATATTTTAAAAACGTCTTTTTTTAGCCCTTTTTGATAATGATGGTAACTATGACGGACTGACGATTATATTAAAGTATTACAAGCAAATATTGAGAAATCGCTCGCAATGTGAGCAGAAATGACATGAATGCCACCTTTTTCACCATCAGTCCTGATCATCAATCATCCTTAAATCGGTTCTTACGCTGTGAAATCAACAATCCCAACGATTCACATGTGCATCTCCGCATATCGTTTTACGCACAACCTGCCGAAGTCCCCTCCACGTTTCATATCTCGCTCACGTGCTGAGCCTCTATCAAGCTTTTCGTTAGTGTCAGTGTCACGAGCAGTCTGTCTGCTGTCATTATGACCATCATGCCATTACAGCCAATAGGCCCATACAGTCGATAAGGCACATTGACTCGCCATTCACGTTCGCCCATGAGGCATGCGCGTAACGTGGCTCACTGGCGGTCTCTAGTGTTACACATCAATCAGTGGCAGTCTGCTGGTGGAGGAGATCATCCCTCTCATCCATCATCATATAGGCTGGTAAATATGTTAAGATAGACCAGTTCAAAGTTAGTGGTAGTTTTTATAACTTACAATATACAATGTAGCCTACAATGTGTATGTGTTTCACTATCAGTGAAAGGAAAATGGCACTTGCTTAAAAGCTTGTGTGGTCTGCTGGTAACTGAGGCAATTGTACTGAAACAAAACCTTCTTTTCAAACATCTTTCTACTGTATAGCCTACACTGCCTTGTTCATCTGCTATTGCTATTGCCTGTGGTTTCAGCAGTCACAATTAAAGGAGTAGGGAGCTTTTAGTACTCAAAATGGAGTATAAGAATAGAGGATGTCATGTGATTACATTTATAAATTGCTGAGGCAAATTTGTACCTAAATAAAAGTGTTGTAACTTAACTTGATTTATTTTTGCATTGGAAATAAATGCTAAATAAGCTCTGAATATGACACAAAGCCTAATTATTGTTGGAACAACCTCATTCTTAATACAACTACAGTTAAAAGCAAGTATTACACAAGATCTTGGTTAATCATATGCACTTTTTATTATTAGCCCTTAGCAACATGCTTTGTATGTCTCTATCTCTGAGTGACTTTACCTGACTCACGAACAATTGATTTTAGAGAGAGAAAACACCCCTATTTTGAATATATATTGTACTTAATAGCTCAGTACCAGTTCAGCGCTCTGCTGGGTTTAGTCTTTGTTCCTTTGTTCTACCTCTCAGATTTCTGTCTGCCGCCTCTCTTGTGATATCACCTCTGACATCTTGTGTTTTCTTTTCTGTATCTATGTAAAGCAGATTGTCTTCCAGCATGGCTTCTCTGGTTCTATTTTATGGCAAGTGTGGAATATGTTTAATTTATTGCATATACAAAGCCTTCATTCCTGAAAACTGATGTTCTCGTTGTGTATCAGACATAAGACACACTCAGCTTTTCCTTTTCCAGGCTTCTCATTGCATCAGCTCTCTTCTTCGCCCTCACTTTTTCCTCACACAATCTTTGTGATGAATATTTATTAGCCTGTCACAGTGTCTTCTCTGAGCTCAAAACAACATATTCATCAACACCACTTGAGCCATGCTTTAATCCTCCAGGGGTTTTCCGTGACGTGATTGTGTAATTTCTTCACAAAGATTTGCTCAGCGTGAGAGATGTTGTTTTATTTCAAACTATAATAGAGAAGTTCATGAGCACTCACATATTCCAGGTACTTTAAAAGCCATTATATCACAATCAACTTCATTATTGTTAGAGGCATTACAGCCCCCCAGCTGAGCAAGTGCACAGCAGCCTTGGGAATAATGAGATGTATTTCTACAGCATATGTGCCGCAAACATGCACAAGTCAAAGTTTTAACTGCACAACAAACAGGTGGGCCAGATCAAGATATTCTTTATTTTAAGAGTGTCATTACATCGTCTTCAAAACTCTGATGTTCTATTGATCTTCTCCTGATGAATCAAAAAGAAAGGATTTGACAGATGACACATTGGTGCAAATACAGCACAATGAACTTGCGGTGATAAAGAAAATTAAACACAATCAGCACAACAATACATATATTTTTATTCTTTTATCATTGAATAATGTGAATTAAATGATTATTCTTGTGCAGTGAAATGAAAATACTCTCAGTGAAGTGTTTGATGTTTTGTTGTGCCATGAGCCATTGACAAGTGGATCAAAGGTATTTAACAAGTCTGTCATGTGTCACAAACAAAATACGGATGTATTGTTGATATGCACAATATAGGATCTCAAATATGTTCCACTGCAGCGCTGTGCTTTATAAGACTAATTTCCATATGCTACGATTGGTTTATATAATTCTAAATATCAATAAACCCAAGTTCAAAATCCCCTGAAACATAACAACTTCATTAAATCCAGGTCATCAAAATGTCTTTTGGTTGGGGAACTGTGGGAAAGAAAAATCATGCAAACGCAGAGGTATTTCAACTATTGAGCCCAAACTGTCCGACAAGAGCTTGTTCAAAAGAAAATCACTGTTTAAAAGCTCAGGAAGCTGGTTTAACATCACAGCTACACAAAGAGCTGGCTTAGAGAGTGCAGACAGGTCAGTGCTGTCAATCAAGCTACAGTTTCAATTCAATTCAAAGCAATTCAGTTTATTTTGTATAGCCCAATATCACTGTGGCAGAGGGGTGTGGTTAGGCTCAGCTGCAGAGGGGAGGGAGCGGGGGGGAGGGGGGGGGGGGTTCAGGGAACGTGATGTGTAATCCGCCTCAGCTGGGGTCAATTGGATGTTTGTCTCTCCAATATAAGAGCAGGTAGTAGCTGGAGAACGGGAGGGAGAGCGGGGAGCAGACGCTGACCAAGCATGCGGAAGCAGATGGAAACTTGACAAAATAAAGCTGGTTACTTCCCAAATATCCTGTGTTGCCCTCTTTTGTGCTTTGCCGGGACTCACACCTGTTACAATTACAAATTTGCCTCAGAGGGCTTTACAATCTATACACATACAACATCCATGTCCCAGGACCTCACATGGGATCAGGAAAAACTCCCCAAAAATAACCTTTCACAGGGAAAAAAGGGAAGACACCTTCAGGAGAGCAACAGAGGAGGATCCCTCTCCCCGGATGGAGAGATGCAATATATGTCATGTGTACAGAATGAACAGCATTATAGAGTTACATAAAAACATTACATGAATATGACAATGTATGAATGGACCTCCAACAGAAGGAGGTAGAGAGGAGGGGGAGCGGGGCGCATCAGCGGGGCCAAGACAGGAGACCGGCTCACCGGGCATCAGACATCGCCACACTGTAAAAAAAGTCCGTATATTTTACAATGAAAAACCGTTAAATCCCAACAGTAATAGACCGTTAATTCAAAAAAGGTAATATTCCGTATCTACCACATTGAAACACCGTAAATATATATATCAGCCCAAACCGTAATTTAAGCAAGTATTTCTTGTAAAAAATAATTTTTTTTACTGTTAATTGTACTAAACAGTGCACTAATAACGGAAATACACCGTAATATGAACAACAATCAATACCGTAATTTTTACATTCATAACTTGTTTTAAATACATTCTGTCACTGTTAAATGTGCGGACTGCTGTGCTGACAACTGAATTATAACGTATTATGAATATAACAGCCAGCCCTGTAATTTTCACATTTATTATTTGTAAAAAATACAGTTTGTCACTGTTAAATGTACTAACAATTGGACTTATTACAGTAATACACCGTAATATATATAACAGCCAACACCGTAATTTTTACAAATTATATTTGTTTTTGTTCATTTCCTTTATTATTTTAATTCTTAAATGTAATATGTACTGCCCTGCTATTTTATTTTATTGTATTGTATGTTATTCTTCTAAACTAAGATCTACTAGAGAAGGAAACACAGCACAGAGACAGACAGACCGTCAAGCAGACAGACACAGAGATCAAAGGAGAGAGGACCAGGTGGCGGTGATCAAACCAACACTGCAATCCAAACAAAAAAAACAACGATCGGAGGTTGAACTGTTGAACCCATTTTAGCGCCACTTCTCCGCACTTTGTGCGGTTACAGCACGTCTTCTTCAGTGATTCTCGAGACGCCATTGAAGGAACGACAGCCGGACCACTGGGAACATGACGTCTCTTCTTGAGGTAAGAATGCCAACATAATGTATTAGTCAGAGTAAAAGCTGTTGAACGGTCGACGTTAGTGACACTTTCTATGTTAGGTTAACCTCTCCTTAAGGGGTTGAGCTAACCTTATGTTAGCTAGCGGTTAGCTACATGAGGCATGGTTGTCTGCAGTTCTGTGTCGCCTTGGACGTCAAGAGTAAGTTAACTTAGCTGTCTAATACTTGAGTGTGTTCACGTTTCTTTAACATCGTCGATGTAACGGAGGTTATAGGTTTCTGTGTTGAACGAGCTAACATTAGCTTACTTTACCACAGGTTAGCTAAGGCAATGTTTAGTTAAAGCTAGCGTTATAGGTTAGGTTAATTAACGTTACTGTGGACACCGAGGGGTGCTACAAACTTCATCTAATAACCACGTTTTTATTGAAGTGCTTTGAAGCCGGTCCCAAGCAGACATGTGTAACATTAGATATGGAGCTATAAAACTCATTTATACCGGAGCGTCACGTGGACAGCAGTCCGGACAGTCACGTTAACAGACTGCAGACGTGTCTGTCCGGACATGTTCAGACATGTCTGTTAACCTGGCTGTCCGGACTGCTGTTCACGTGACCGCTTACAACTGCGCTGTGGAGTTATATGAATGCCAGTGTGAAGACACAAAACAGCTAACAGCTCATGAGAAGGAGCTTCGTGTGGAAGGACACCGTGAGCTGTCCAGTGAGTGGATGTAAATGAGAGTCAATGTTTAAATTTATGTACAGATAATTAAGAATACTTACTTTTATCTTGTAAAATTTAATTAATTTGCTCCTGCCACCTTTCAGACATTGTAATCCAACTTGGTTGTGGACTTGGATGGGAACAACTTTCTGACCTTAATGACACCCAGGAAAACGGTGAGATTCTAATCCATTTAAATGCCAAAAGCAAGCAGTTTTTGTTTTAAAAGATGTTTATTTTATTCGTGTTGGAGAGGGAGAAGCGCCCCAGTGGAGCGAGAGGGGATGATCTGCAGCAAAGGGACCACCGGAAATCAAACCTTGGCCGCTACGATAACAACATCTGGCACGTGAGTGGGAATTTAGCCTTTTTATTTTCATTTACAACCGTTGCATTGAAAAGAGTAAAAGTTGATAATTGAGATGATTTAGTTTTTTACCGAAGAGGATGCATGTCTTCCCCTCGTCCTTTATTCCCTTACTCTTTCTTTTTAGGTGTGATTACGACTACCAGCATGGACCTCATCACCTTCTTTGTTGTTCTTCTAGTCTACCCCATGAATGGATACAAGTTTTGTCAAGGATAAACAGTGGTAAGTTGTAGTAAAGTTCAGTATGTGTGTTAATTTAACAGAAAGCTTTAGGCTCATCTATTTTTGTAAGCACTCTATCCATTTCATGTTCAAACAGTGTATGCATGTTACATAACTTTGACTTAACATATGGCTAATTTTATTATTTATTTTACATTTTTGATAGACTATACTATCGACTGGCATTTTTATGAAAATATTTTATTCTACTCTTCTTTTTTCAACATTTTGTACATTTGTTATTTTATTGTTAAAACCACTTTGTAACATTGTAAGTGATATTTAAAGTTATATTATTGTTGTTACTCTTAATCTTCTCTATTTTGTCTTTTTTCTGGCTGAGAGAATCATGTCAGCCCACAGTGGACAACCGATTGACTTGTGAATCTTCAAGCAGTAATGATGACAACACCTGCCTTAAGTTCCAGTTTCCTGAACATCGTGCCATGTCTGCTTGAGATTCTGTCCCACCTGTCTTCAGTCTGGACCCAATGACTCAGACACCAGTCTTGTCAAGGCTAAATTTAGGTAAGCGGTGGTATAGTTCAGTGTAGCAAATGATGGGTGCAAGCACAACTCAAACTTCACTCAATGGATCATCCTCGGGTCCATGGCCCAAGCCAACTGCTCATGCAAACATAGAAGATAGAAGGTTTGAACTGATATCCCCCTTAAATTTCGTTCCACGTATAGCAGTAACATTTAATTAATTCTAGGGCATATCCTCATGTGTATCTTTCCCAAAATCCACCTTTTACATTACATGTCATTTAGCTGACGCTTTTATCCAAAGCGACTTATAATGAGTGCATTAAACCATGAGTACAAACTCAGAACAACAAGAATCACGCAAGTACAATTTCTTCAATAAAGTTAAACTACAAAGTGCTATCAGTAAGAGACATTTAAGTGCTACTACGGCGCTACCTTCCATATTCAAGGTATAGTATAGGAAAAGGCTCTCCCACACACGACCTGACTTAACTTCAACAACTCAGTGCTGGCTCCGACTCTGACTGTCAGGAACCTCGGTGTGACACTCGACAGTCAACTCTCTCTGACTGCCAACATTACCGCAACAACACGCTCCTGTAGGTACATGCTGTACAACATCAGGAGAATACGACCCCTTCTCACTCAGAAGGCGGCACAGGCTCTGGTCCAGGCTCTGGTCATCTCGCGTCTAGACTATTGCAACTCCCTCCTGGCAGGTCTACCTGCTAATGCCATTCGACCTCTACAGCTCATCCAGAATGCAGCTGCTCGACTGGTCTTTAACCTCCCGAAATTTACCCACACTACTCTCCTCCTCCGCGACCTTCACTGGTTACCGGTGGCCACCCGCATCCGCTTCAAAACATTGGTACTTGCGTACCGTGCTGTGAACAGAACGGGTCCGGTCTACATCCAGGACATGGTCAAACCGTACACCCCAGCTCGTTCACTTCGCTCGGCTTCTGCCAATCGGCTTGTAGCTCCTTCAATTCGAGCTAAACACTCAACAAAATCAGGACTATACCTTGAATAGGGAAGGTAGAGCCGTAGTAGCACTCTAGTAGCACTTAAATGTCCCTTACCGATAGCACTTTGTAGTTTGATGTTATTGAAGAAATTGTGCTTGATTCTTGTTGTTCTGAGTTTGGACTCATGGTTTAATGCACTTATTGTAAGTCGCTTTGGATAAAAGCGTCAGCTAAATGACATGTAATGTAATGTAGTCGAAAAATATGTGTTTTTTTAGTTTGCGACGGAAGATGTAGAGACTTTCTGCTGTCCTGATGTCAATGGGGAGCTCGTTCCACCAATGAGGAGCCAGCACAGCAAACAGTCGTGACTTCGTAGAGTGTTTAGCTCGAAGTGAAGGAGCTACGAGCCGATTGGCAGAAGCCGAGCCAAGTGAACGAGGTGGGGTGTGAGGTTAGACCATGTCCTGGATGTAGACCGGACCTGATCTGTTCGCAGCACGGTACGCAAGTACCAATGTTTTGAAGCGGATGCGGGCGGCCACCGGTAACCAGTGAAGGTCGCGGAGTAGTGTGGGTAAATTTCGGGAGGTTGAAGACCAGTCGAGCAGCTGCATTCTGGATGAGCTGTAGAGGTCGAATGGCCTTAGCAGGTAGACCTGAAGGAGGAGTTACAGTAGTCTAGCCGTGAGATGACCAGAGCCTGGACCAGAACCTGTGCCGCCTTCTGAGTGAGAAGAGGTCGTATTCTCCTGATGTTGTACAGCATGTACCTACAGGAGCGTAGGTTTGCAACTGTCTTTGCACACAGGTGTTCCGTACTATTAATTTAATGGTAAATGAAGGAGGGCATTGTTTGCCATCGGACTGGGTCTCCTCATTAACAAAAATCAAACTGAATGGCGGAGGCAGATATATTAGCTATTATACACTAAGTATTTCAGTTATGCAAATCCACAACAGGATACATACTACTGTAATCTACATTGAACACATTTTGATAATGCTGTTATGCTCTTATTTAACATTCAACCTGACTTATTCATTTTGAATAACTATAAAGGTGACTTTATCATTGGAGCTCAGTTTAACACCAGAAGGCAGTGAATGTTCATCTGTTTAGGCATCATGCTCAAGCACTGCATCAATCTAACTTTGCCTTTGCTTCGTTTTTTGGCTGCAGTGAGGATCACCTGATGGTCCACATACGAGTCTTCAAGCAGAACTTCCTGAACTTTCTGTCCGTGTGAGACTACCATGTTGGGTGCCCTCTTCAGTCAAGTCTGGACTCAGCGACTCATTGCTCTTGATGAACTCAGGGCAAGTGGCTAATCTTTTCATGTTTATTCATGGGTTATCCTTCATGTCCACATGCTGTTTCTTCAAGATCTCCACAATGCTTTGTGAGTATACAGTACATGTTATTGGATCAGTTCAACCTGTTTTTTCACAGAGAATGTAAGTTTCTTAAGGTTTATCAATGATGGTTTGTATCTTGATTTACAAAAGGTGTTATTTGATATTTCCTTTGTAATTTACAATAAGCGAATGTTGACTAAAATCTAATTGTAACCACAGTTGCTGGCAACTTCCTTTGAACTTTGTAATAAAATACCGTAACTCATACAGTTGTACTGTGTTTATCTCTGAGTCTGTAATTGGGTTTACAGTAGAATGCTGTTTTTACAAAACATACCGTAATGTATTTTATGGTGTCACTTTATTTTTTACGGTAAAGTACTGGCAACTCAGCTGCCGGTAATTCACCGTTAACTTTTCAATAAAGTACTGTAATATATTATACAGTTATACTGTATTTTTCACTGACAAATACTTTAATTAGGTTTATGGTAGAACTGCTGTTTTTACAAAAACATACCGTAATGTGTTATACGTGTCACTTTATTTTTTACGGTAAAGTACTGGCAACTCAGCTGCCGGTAATTCACCGTTAACTTTTCAATAAAGTACCGTAATATATTATACAGTATTTTTCACTGACAAATACTTTAATTAGGTTTACGGTAGAACTGCTGTTTTTACAAAAACATACCGTAATGTATTATACGTGTCACTTTATTTTTTACGGTAAAGTACTGGCAACTCAACTGCCGGTAATTCACCGTTAACTTTTTAATAAAGTACCGTAATATATTATACAGTTATACCGTATTTTTCACTGACAAATACTTTAATTAAGTTTACGGTAGAACTGCTGTTTTTACAAAAACACCGTAATGTATTATACGTGTCACTTTATTTTTTACGGTAAAGTACTGGCAACTCAGCTGCCGGTATTTTACCGTATATTTGACAGTTTTTTTTTTTACAGTGCAGGTCCAATGGACCTTATGAGACGTGAAGTCACAAAGACTCCAGGGAGGAAGCAGAGTTAGTAAGGTGCAATGGAGAGATGTAAATTCATCCATAAGTAGAGAGAGAAAAGGAGATAGGTGCTCAGTGTATCCTAAAACGTCCCCCAGCAGCCTATAAGCCTATAGCAGCATATCAAGTGGCTCGACCAGGGCAAACCTAATTCAGCCCTAACTATAAGCACTATTAAAGAGGAGAGTCTTAAGTATATTCTTTAAATGAGGTGACGGTGTCTGCCTCCCGGACTGAAAGTGGAAGCTGGTTCCATAAAAGAGGAGCTTGATAACTGAAGGCTCTAGCTCCCATCCTAATTTATTCAACTCTAGGAACCACGAGTAGCCCCGCATTTAGTGAGCGCAGCTCTCTAGTGGGGCAATATGGTACTACAAGCTCCTTAAGATATGATGGTGCAAACCAATCAAGGCTTTATAGGTGAGGAGAAGAATTTTAAAAGTGATTCTTGATTTTACAGGGAACCAGTGCAGAGCAGCTAATACAGGAGTAATGTGATCTCTTTTCTTAGTCTTTGTGAGTACACGAGCTGCAGCATTCTGGATCAACTGGAGGGACTTAAGAGATTTATTAGAGCAGCCTGATAATAAGGAGTTGCAGTAATCTAGTCTAAGTAACAAACACATGAACCAGCTTTTCTGCATCTTTTTGAGACAAGATGTGCCTGATTTTTGAAATGTTACGTAGATGAAAAAATGCAGTCCTTGAGATTTGCGAAGTCTCGGTCAAAGATAACGCCGAGATTCTTTACAGTGGAGTTGGATGCCAGGGCAATGCCATCTACAGAAACCACATCACCAGATAATTGATCTCTGAGGTGTTCAAGATCGAGTAAAATAACTTCAGTTTTGTCTGAGTTTAACATCAGGAAGTTGCAGTTTCAGTGGGCTAGTGAAGGATCATAATGGTTGGACATGACCATAATGTAATGGTAAAATAACCTTGACCAGTCTTTAGCCCGGAAAGTCCTCCAGATATGACTCATCTGCTGATTGTGATATGAAAAACTGCAAACCTTGATGTTATTTCTTACTATAGAGAGCTCTCATTATTTGTTAAAAAAATTATGGCCTGTCTGCTGTGGATCCGTCCGAAACTGGGTAAACACAGATCACAACTCACAGGGAGTAACCTTTTGATTTGAGCACTTAAAAACGAAAGACGGACACTAGTCAGTGTGAGTCGTTTCCATTGTCACTGAGATACGTGGCTTTGTAAACTTCTCTTCGCTTGCAAGCCAGAAATAAAGAACACTCTTATATTCCTTTGTATCAAAAGTCTTTTGTTACATAGGTTTGAACTTATTGATCAAGACTTAAACCAACTCTTCTGCTTTGATCCTGGTTTAATTTCTATAACAGTAATGTGCGCTCTGCCATGACAATTGTTTATTCAGAGTTCCTAAACAAAACGTGCCACTGACTGGTAGATTTATTCTCTGATCACAAGCAAAATACAAGCACTGCGATTGCAATTACAGGGGAGTCCTTCTGCTAACGCACAGGTTGAGAGAACAAGACTCTTCTCCTATAGAACTGGAAGTCCGGCCCTTACATACACAGATTTTGTCACAGGTTTGTATGCATCATCCTAACTACTGATTGACGCTGAACTATCAAGGAGGGGTTTAATATCTCCTCCTCTCTTCTCACAGGACTGGGCCGTGCAAGGCCAGTCCACTTTTCTCTTGTGAATATACTGAGAACATGCGTGAGTGTTGTGATACAAGGCGCATATTTATTCTTGAGAAGCATACAACCTCACATTTCCCGGACACAAATTACACCTGCTATGTGTTATTCTGAACTGGAGTAACCTGACAAAGGTCCGGGTGTTTGTGCTGGTATCTGCTGCACTGAAGTTTCTGACATTTGCTTTGCTTCTGTTTTGGTCAGGTTCACCTTTTCCCTGCTCTCTTTGTTTTCATCTACATGGTGTTTCACCTGAGCTTTCCAGCCATAGAAGTTCATGTCTGTTAGCCCTACTGTCCCTTTCAGCTGAGTCTTTACGGTCTCAGTCACCGATGCTATACTATTGACACTCTGAACAATAGTTCAGTCCTGTTATCCTCGATGGAGTCTTCCCCCAGTTTGTTGTTCCACAACTCTCTGATCCTACCTAAATAGGCTGCTCCCCCATCACCGTCAAGTGGTGGAATCACCATAAGCTCCGACGCATCGACCATTTTCTTAGTTTCCCCCATATCTGAACTGCTTAGGGAGTTGGGTTTGCTGCTGAAAAACAGCAGTTATGCTCGGATTTTAAAAATGACCAAATTAAAGAAGGAAAAAAAAAAATAATAATAATTTAATAAATAGAATTGAAAAAAAAAAAAAATTAACAAAATGATAATAAAAAAAATAAAAAGTACAAAGTAAGGGATTCAAACTGCAAATGTATAATTATTGTGCCTTCAGTTACTGTTTTGACGGTGTATTAGAGTGTTATTCTTATTCTTATTTTCACCACCTATTCATTACTATAGTTAGTATTATTATTATTCCCTATCTATGCGGTTTTGATGGTGTATGTCAGCGTCAGTTTGGTAGCTAAAGTGTGTGTCAGCCTGTTGGGAGGAACAGGCGTATACTAATCTCGTTGTTATAATACCTAACTTTGGCCACACGATGGTGTCAAAGGGTTAGGTCCCTGCAGTACCCTATCTGCCCACTAGGGTATGAGTGTTCCTACCTCTAGAGGCGCTATTTCTTATTTTGAGTGCAGTACTCCCCCGGACCGCTATGTGTCTACCTTCTATTATTTATCCTGTATTCTGAGACGCTCTTGTTTCCTCTTGTTCTTATTTTTGTATTTCCGGAATCGCTCTTCCTGTTGAAGAGGATTGGCTGTAGGCTATTCCTCGTGACTTACTGCTCTCCGTTCCCCTGCATCCTTTTTTTCATATTTATCAGGTAAGAAGGGTGTGTGTATGCAACCGTCAACTTTCCTAAAATAAATTGGACTAAATCCACCAGACTGTCAAACCCAGGGATTGTTGACACAGCTGCTGTCGCGTTTATCCGACACAGTACAGCTGATTTTAGCTTAAAAATCTTTTATTTTTCCTTATCAGTATTTTATTCTTATTCTTATTTTCACCACCTATTCATTACTATAGTTAGTATTATTATTATTCCCTATCTGTGCGGTTTCGATGGTGTATGTCAGCGTCAGTTTGGTAGCTAAAGTGTGTGTCAGCCTGTTGGGAGGAACAGGCGTATACTAATCTCGTTGTTATAATACCTAACTTTGGCCACACGATGGTGTCAAAGGGTTAGGTCCCTGCAGTACCCTATCTGCCCACTAGGGTATGAGTGTTCCTACCTCTGGAGGCGCTATTTCTTATTTTGAGTGCAGTACTCCCCCGGACCGCTATGTCTCTACCTTCTATTATTTATCCTGTATTCTGAGACGCTCTTGTTTCCTCTTGTTCTTATTTTTTTATTTCCGGACTCGCTCTTCCTGTTGAGGAGGATTGGCTGTAGGCTATTCCTCGTGACTTACTGCTCTCCGTTCCCCTGCATCCGTTTTTCAATTTGTATCAGGTAAGAAGGGTGTGTGTATGCAACCGTCAACTTTCCTAAAATAAATTGGACTAAATCCACCAGACTGTCAAACCCAGGGATTGTTGACACAGCTGCTGTCGCGTTTATCCGACACAGTACAGCTGATTTTAGCTTAAAAATCTTTTATTCTTCCTTATCAGTATTTTATTCTTATTCTTATTTTCACCACCTATTCATTACTATAGTTAGTATTATTATTATTCCCTATCTGTGCGGTTTTGATGGTGTATGTCAGCGTCAGTTTGGTTGCTAAAGTGTGTGTCAGCCTGTTGGGAGGAACAGGCGTATACTAATCTCGTTGTTATAATACCTAACTTTGGCCACACGATGGTGTCAAAGGGTTAGGTCCCTGCAGTACCCTATCTGCCCACTAGGGTATGAGTGTTCCTACCTCTAGAGGCGCTATTTCTTATTTTGAGTGCAGTACCCCCCCCCCCCCACCCGGACCGCTATGTGTCTACCTTCTATTATTTATCCTGTATTCTGAGACGCTCTTGTTTCCTCTTGTTCTTATTTTTGTATTTCCGGAATCGCTCTTCCTGTTGAAGAGGATTGGCTGTAGGCTATTCCTCGTGACTTACTGCTCTCCGTTCCCCTGCATCCTTTTTTCATATTTATCAGGTAAGAAGGGTGTGTGTATGCAACCGTCAACTTTCCTAAAATAAATTGGACTAAATCCACCAGACTGTCAAACCCAGGGATTGTTGACACAGCTGCTGTCGCGTTTATCCGACACAGTACAGCTGATTTTAGCTTAAAAATCTTTTATTCTTCCTTATCAGTATTTTATTCTTATTCTTATTTTCACCACCTATTCATTACTATAGTTAGTATTATTATTATTCCCTATCTGTGCGGTTTTGATGGTGTATGTCAGCGTCAGTTTGGTTGCTAAAGTGTGTGTCAGCCTGTTGGGAGGAACCAGGCGTATACTAATCTCGTTGTTATAATACCTAACTTTGGCCACACGATGGTGTCAAAGGGTTAGGTCCCTGCAGTACCCTATCTGCCCACTAGGGTATGAGTGTTCCTACCTCTGGAGGCGCTATTTCTTATTTTGAGTGCAGTACTCCCCCGGACCGCTATGTGTCTACCTTCTATTATTTATCCTGTATTCTGAGACGCTATTGTTTCCTCTTGTTCTTATTTTTTTATTTCCGGACTCGCTCTTCCTGTTGAGGAGGATTGGCTGTAGGCTATTCCTCGTGACTTACTGCTCTCCGTTCCCCTGCATCCGTTTTTCAATTTGTATCAGGTAAGAAGGGTGTGTGTATGCAACCGTCAACTTTCCTAAAATAAATTGGACTAAATCCACCAGACTGTCAAACCCAGGGATTGTTGACACAGCTGCTGTCGCGTTTATCCGACACAGTACAGCTGATTTTAGCTTAAAAATCTTTTATTCTTCCTTATCAGTATTTTATTCTTATTCTTATTTTCACCACCTATTCATTACTATAGTTAGTATTATTATTATTCCCTATCTGTGCGGTTTCGATGGTGTATGTCAGCGTCAGTTTGGTAGCTAAAGTGTGTGTCAGCCTGTTGGGAGGAACAGGCGTATACTAATCTCGTTGTTATAATACCTAACTTTGGCCACACGATGGTGTCAAAGGGATAGGTCCCTGCAGTACCCTATCTGCCCACTAGGGTATGAGTGTTCCTACCTCTAGAGGCGCTATTTCTTATTTTGAGTGCAGTACCCCCCCCCCCCCCCCCCCCCCACCCCCCACCCGGACCGCTATGTGTCTACCTTCTATTATTTATCCTGTATTCTGAGACGCTCTTGTTTCCTCTTGTTCTTATTTTTGTATTTCCGGAATCGCTCTTCCTGTTGAGGAGGATTGGCTGTAGGCTATTCCTCGTGACTTACTGCTCTCCGTTCCCCTGCATCCTTTTTTCATATTTATCAGGTAAGAAGGGTGTGTGTATGCAACCGTCAACTTTCCTAAAATAAATTGGACTAAATCCACCAGACTGTCAAACCCAGGGATTGTTGACACAGCTGCTGTCGCGTTTATCCGACACAGTACAGCTGATTTTAGCTTAAAAATCTTTTATTCTTCCTTATCAGTATTTTATTCTCATTCTTATTTTCACCACCTATTCATTACTATAGTTAGTATTATTATTATTCCCTATCTGAGCGCTTTTGATGGTGTATGTCAGTTTGGTTGCTAAAGTGTGTGTCAGCCTGTTGGGAGGAACAGGCGTATACTAATATCGTTGTTATAATACCTAACTTTGGCCACACGATGGTGTCAAAGGGTTAGGTCCCTGCAGTACCCTATCTGCCCACTAGGGTATGAGTGTTCCTACCTCTGGAGGCGCTATTTCTTATTTTGAGTGCAGTACTCCCCCGGACCGCTATGTCTCTACCTTCTATTATTTATCCTGTATTCTGAGACGCTCTTGTTTCCTCTTGTTCTTATTTTTTTATTTCCGGACTCGCTCTTCCTGTTGAGGAGGATTGGCTGTAGGCTATTCCTCGTGACTTACTGCTCTCCGTTCCCCTGCATCCGTTTTTCAATTTGTATCAGGTAAGAAGGGTGTGTGTATGCAACCGTCAACTTTCCTAAAATAAATTGGACTAAATCCACCAGACTGTCAAACCCAGGGATTGTTGACACAGCTGTCGCGTTTATCCGACACTGTACAGCTGATTTTAGCTTAAAAATCTTTTATTCTTCCTTATCAGTATTTTATTCTTATTCTTATTTTCACCACCTATTCATTACTATAGTTAGTATTATTATTATTCCCTATCTGTGCGGTTTTGATGGTGTATGTCAGCGTCAGTTTGGTTGCTAAAGTGTGTGTCAGCCTGTTGGGAGGAACAGGCGTATACTAATCTCGTTGTTATAATACCTAACTTTGGCCACACGATGGTGTCAAAGGGTTAGGTCCCTGCAGTACCCTATCTGCCCACTAGGGTATGAGTGTTCCTACCTCTGGAGGCGCTATTTCTTATTTTGAGTGCAGTACTCCCCCGGACCGCTATGTGTCTACCTTCTATTATTTATCCTGTATTCTGAGACGCTCTTGTTTCCTCTTGTTCTTATTTTTGTATTTCCGGAATCGCTCTTCCTGTTGAAGAGGATTGGCTGTAGGCTATTCCTCGTGACTTACTGCTCTCCGTTCCCCTGCATCCTTTTTTCATATTTATCAGGTAAGAAGGGTGTGTGTATGCAACCGTCAACTTTCCTAAAATAAATTGGACTAAATCCACCAGACTGTCAAACCCAGGGATTGTTGACACAGCTGCTGTCGCGTTTATCCGACACAGTACAGCTGATTTTAGCTTAAAAATCTTTTATTCTTCCTTATCAGTATTTTATTCTTATTCTTATTTTCACCACCTATTCATTACTATAGTTAGTATTATTATTATTCCCTATCTGTGCGGTTTCGATGGTGTATGTCAGCGTCAGTTTGGTAGCTAAAGTGTGTGTCAGCCTGTTGGGAGGAACAGGCGTATACTAATATCGTTGTTATATACTTAACTTTGGCCACACGATGGTGTCAAAGGGTTAGGTCCCTGCAGTACCCTATCTGCCCACTAGGGTATGAGTGTTCCTACCTCTAGAGGCGCTATTTCTTATTTTGAGTGCAGTACCCCCCCCCCCCCCCCACCCGGACCGCTATGTGTCTACCTTCTATTATTTATCCTGTATTCTGAGACGCTCTTGTTGCCTCTTGTTCTTATTTTTGTATTTCCGGAATCGCTCTTCCTGTTGAGGAGGATTGGCTGTAGGCTATTCCTCGTGACTTACTGCTCTCCGTTCCCCTGCATCCGTTTTTCAATTTGTATCAGGTAAGAAGGGTGTGTGTATGCAACCGTCAACTTTCCTAAAATAAATTGGACTAAATCCACCAGACTGTCAAACCCAGGGATTGTTGACACAGCTGCTGTCGCGTTTATCCGACACAGTACAGCTGATTTTAGCTTAAAAATCTTTTATTCTTCCTTATCAGTATTTTATTCTCATTCTTATTTTCACCACCTATTCATTACTATAGTTATTATTATTATTATTCCCTATCTGTGCGGTTTTGATGGTGTATGTCAGCGTCAGTTTGGTTGCTAAAGTGTGTGTCAGCCTGTTGGGAGGAACAGGCGTATACTAATCTCGTTGTTATAATACCTAACTTTGGCCACACGATGGTGTCAAAGGGTTAGGTCCCTGCAGTACCCTAACTGCCCACTAGGGTATGAGTGTTCCTACCTCTAGAGGCGCTATTTCTTATTGACTAGCTGTCGCTTTTCTCCGACACAGTACAGCTTTGAACCATTTAACCCTTCTATGGCCTACTCACACAGACCATGAGGAAACTCCACAAATCATTTTAAACTTATACACCAGAGAAAAAGTTTCCTTCTGTCCTGCTCACACCAGCTGATAACAGCACACAACCTTGACTGACCCTCGGTCAGATCCCACACAAAGTTTCCCCTGGTTCAACACTCATGAAATGATTTCGCTCAGTATTTAATGTAATCACTTCTTCATCACGTGGATTTTTTAATTATTAATCATTTATTCTTTATCACGTTTACCGGCTAGCACACCCCAGTATTCTCAACAGAATAACTCACAGAATACTCGTTAATCTATATTTATATATATATAGCGCTACTTAATAGCTTTTGAATAACTTGTTCTCCTTACCCCGTAGTACCTTAGACTATGATTTTCCCTTTTATTCCCCTTTAATGCCCCACAGAGATGTAGTCTGGTTGAAAACCTTCTTCCGAGGAATTCTCAGCACTCTTTTGTGTCCTGATACGCCCGGTTTTCAGGTATCGTTAAAATCACCAAGCACATTGGTGCATTGAAAACAATAAAACTTTCCCTGTGTCCTTCCTTGCCTTCCGCGGTATTATACTAAACTGACCGTGCCCGAGCAACCTGTTAAAAAGAGTTATCGATGTACCCCACGGACTTCAACTTGGATTCATACACTAAACCAGGGGTCTGCAACCCGCGGCTCTGGAGCCGCATGCAGCTCTTTAGCCCCTCTGTTGTGGCTCCCTGAGGCTTTGACAAAAAAAGAAGTTATATATATATTTATTTATGTTTTGCCCAGTGGACAATCATTCAAAGGGAACATCTCTTATCTTTGAGTTTGAGCTATTACTGTGTAACTGAAAATATATATTTTTAAATATTTGGTTAACTAAAATCTGCAGCACATCCTATTATGTCGCTGTCAAGTGTCTTTGCCTGCAGGTGGCTCATCATTATATGCAGAGCCCCGCCTTCGTTAAACTGTCAATGGATAAATAAAAAAAAGAAAAGTCACGGAGAAAAACAAAGAGTTTAATTCTGCGTGGACGTATTCATTTGCTTTTACTGCCAACGATGCTGGCTTACCTGTATGCTTTATATGTGATAGGAATTATCAAACAACAAAACATGTAATGTTGAAAGACTCTTCCAGAACTAGCACAACGCATTTGCTTATAAGTATCAAGCTGTAAACAAGTTCAACGGTTCATATAATGTTATCAACATTGATATTATTCACCAAGATGACACTGAAAGTGTGTGTCAACATTCGAAGCCTGGTAGAGCATTCGGAAGAATTCAGCCAACAACTTCTCTTGTTCTGGTAGATTTATTCTCTGATCACAAGCAAAGTACAAGCGCTGCGATTGCAATCACAGGGGAGTCCTTCTGCTAACGCACAGGTTGAGAGAACAAGACTCTTCTCCTATAGAACTGGAAGTCCGGTCCTTACATACACAGATTTCGTCACACGTTCGTATGCATTATCCTAACTTCTGATTGACGCTGAACTATCAAGGAGGGGTTTAATATCTCCTCCTCTCTTCTCACAGGACTGGGCCGTGCAAGGCCAGTCCACTTTTCTCTTGTGAATATACCGATAACATGCGTGAGTGTTGTATGTCTTGTTCCCTCTTACACAAAGTCCTCAGGTTCAACTAGATTGGATTTTGAGGATCATAATTATGTTTTTGTTGTCTAGATAAAAGTATTCATTGCTCCCCTGAACTATAATTATTCATTACATGTTTTAAAACAATGCAGAGATTTCTAAGGGCTACAGCTTTTCCATTATCACATTAAAAACACAAGCTGAGTCATTGCTAATCAATTGAAGGATTGCAAGTTAGGAAAAAGACAGAAGAACATATGTACAATATATCAAAGATGCACTACTTTGACCAACACACAATTTTCATATAACTAAAGTTTTACGTTTTCATATAAAGTATATGTCTGATGTATGTTCACTGTTTAAAATGTAGAAGTAATTTTCCGTAGCAAAACATGTAGAATAAGCAAAGTTCATTTTCCGTGTAAATGCAATAAAAGTTATACATGGTCATCCCCACATACATGTACTGTATATACACATATATATTATCTACTTGTTCTGAAAGAGTTGAGATAGTTATTTTAGATCTTATTGGATGATGAATGCCATTAAGCCGACTGCCAGCAGGCACATTTATAGACCACCAAAAGCGTTGCGAGTAGATTCCATCCATTTATCTAGACATAGTCAGTCAAAGTCACCAAGCTGTGTGAGTCTACAAAAGTTATTAATGTTTCCATTGAGATAAGCCACGCACCCTCTCCAGTGCGAGTGAAATGAATGAATTGATTAGATTTTGCCATGATTATGGTCTGGAATTCCTCATATACGTTCATGATCATCTCCTTTTCGTCAGCGGAGAAAAAAGAGGCTCTTCCTTTGAGTTTATTTGCCTTTGTGCTGTTAGAAAATCATGGTTTCGGTGATCGACGCTTCCCACTGTTGAAGTCGGACGGGCACGCGCAACTATCCTGTGAACTGACGTCTGGCTCAAATTAACGAGATGGTTTGAGGGCAGATCAGCCTTTGAGAAACCGGGATAGCCTGATGTCAATCATCTTGTTAATTTTAGCTGGCTAATTGAAAAATAGGGCCCTGTACCCAAGAGGTTCCCATGTATATTCCTGATTCTAGATATCAATAGCATACCCATTCAGTATACAGTTTTTATCAATGTTTAAATAATTTTTTGTAACCTAAACAAAAATCCATTTTTGATCAGGAGCACATGATATGTGGCAAGCACATTAATCCTAAATAATATATTTGCATTAAGTCTTCCTAAAAGCTCCTGAAAATGAATTCACAAACAAATTAATTATTTCAATGTTTAAACTGTTTAGCAACATGCTCATGGTTAAAGGTGTTGAATGTCTTGTGTCTGATTATTTCAGGATTAAAACGTAAATATTCAATATAGTTAAAAAACATCATGTATTTTCATACTCTCATTACTATATTACTATTTCATCCTCTGAGGCAAACATCTAAGGTGTTACTGCTGATTTATTTTGTTTCTCTATTCTGTTTTTCTCCTCCTTTTATTCACAACTGCAGCTGCGTCAGCTCTTCTTCCAAGGACCTGTTGTATTTAGCACCAGCTTCCTACTGCCATCTACTGCTTTGGAGGTACGGCACAGATCATCAGTACACGGCAAAAGGAAATTCCATTTTATCGTGATATTTTTGTCTGTAAGTTTAAAAACACTTCACAACATTGTTCTCTCTCTTAAGGGGGGGGTCCTGTACCGATGTTAGGTCCCAGGACACAGGATGTTGTATGTGTACAGATTAATGTTTGAAACACTGTGACACTCACAAGGCCATTGACAGAAACATGATTATCCAATGTCATGGATTGAGCGTACAAAAATAGCAGTAGTTGCAAAAACACAAATTATATTTTTGCAGCAATTTTCTTGAAAAGTCCTAAAAGTAAAGAAGACAACATAAACAAAAGGGATCTAAAACAATCAAACATATTAGACACATTTTACCATATTAATTTAAGGATTTTTCATGTAGCAAGAAATCTCTTCTATCTTTTTGTTTACATAAAGCTTGCCTTCGCTTTTGTTTGAAATTTGCACAACTCTGCGCAATTTTCACCATTGTGAAATCCTACAACCCAGTAGAATAAACGTCAGTCAGATCAGTAGAGTCTTCACTGATAAGGTACTCTTGAATCTTTTAAGACCTCCTCTTAACTGTGCAGGAACAGCAAAGTAAGTTTGAAATACCTGAACAATATAAATGTATGTAGAATATTTAGTGTTTAAAGGTGAGATTCATGTCAAATGTTTTTGTTTGTTTTTGTTTCAGACATCCATAACCATGAAGTTGCTTCTGGCGGGGATTGTTCTGATCTTAATTGTGGAAGCCAATGCCCAGTGGTTCAAATTTCCTGGTCAAGCTGCTCAGGGTGAGAAATATTACCTTTTTCACATCACCACAAGGACAATTTGTTTGCTTGTATTCCATTTATCCAGGTTTACGTGTTTTAATAATGGCAATGACATGATCTTTTCTGAATTCTTTCATTCATTTGACTAAACTCCTCATCAGGAGCTCATGATATGTATCGAGCATACCGTGATATGAAGGATGCCAACTGGAAAAATTCGGACAAATACTTTCATGCCAGAGGAAACGCTGACGCTGCCGCAAGAGGAGCGGGGGGCAGATGGGCAGCGGAGGTTATCAGGTGAGGAACGAGAACAGCAATAGTAGGAAAGCATTGTCTGCTTTTACATCGTTGGCTGTTGCATATTAGGTTTTTTCTTAAAAAGAAATAATTTGTGTAAAAAAACAACTGCAGAAGGATCAAAGAGCATTTTTTGTAAATTCTTATTACTGTTTGGTAAATTGTGAAGTATCTCAGGGATCCTTTTGGGGCCCTTTATTTTATTTTCATTTACAGTATACATAATTCAAATGCATTATATGATGTTATTTCTATGCAGAAGGAAAACAGATCTTTGTATCAAACATTGTATCAATTATAACAATATCACATTATAAAGCAATCTGCAGGCCTACCTTAATGAGGCTCCAAATACCCCCCCCCCTACATTTGGTGATCATTATGGGTTCAGACTCTTCCACACCTAATCTTTTTTGTTGAAAAGTACTTGTTCTGTCATCTGCTCGTGCTGATATTTTTGCTCTATTTTCTCATTTCAGTAATGGCAGAGAGTGGGTGCAGGAAAGAACAGGTCACGGTGCTGAGGACTCTGCTGCTGATCAAAGGGCAAATGAGCATGGGCGCAATGGAGGAGATCCCAACGTTTACAGGCCACCAGGACTTCCTGACGGATATTAGTATGAAAGCCATTGACATCAATCAATAATAAAACAAATGAAAGAAACGTTTTCTGTTGCCGTTTTTGACATGCGGACACAGTAAACAGTGTTTTACACAACACACATTTACAATTAAAGTTTTCTTTTGTCATTGGACTTAACCCTGTGTATTGTTCTGCTGTGTTTGTTGTTACTGTACACCTCTGATCTCATCTTTCTTAACCACTAGTTACTATAACTGCAAAAAAGAATGTGTTCTCAGATAACTGATTAAATACTTTTTATTTGCCCTTCAGAAACAGTTTCTGAACCAGCCCAAACCTGCAGGAAAACAACCATATTAAAACATACAGTAGGTTCAATCTTTGCAGAGGCAGATCACAGAGAGATCCCTCTGGGCTGCTATAAGAGCTGTATACAGTATGTTCATGTATTAATAGTAAGTCCAATATTAGCATATTATTATATTAAGTTCAATATAATGACTCCAAAATCACTTCTTCTCGATTCAATTTATATAAATTGTATTTTATTTGTTTTTTTTGCAGGGAGAGAGCACGCTAATCAACAGTAAAACTGTAACTGAGCCAGAGTTATTAGCCAGAGAGGTTCATTTTCATCTACTTTTCCCAGACAGATTTTGGAAGGCAGCCTGAAATTCAAATTCTCAAATACCATAATTAAACTAAGATTCATCGATAAACAGACAATATCGTATAGACATAAAAAATTCACATATTAGCAAAAAAAAGAGTGTACCGACAGCATAAGCAACTATATAATAACAATGAGGCACATTCCATACATCAACACTGATCAAGACAAATTATATCTCCCAGAGAAAAAAATTCAGTGAAAAGATGATTGAACAAACGTAATGCAGCAGTAACATTGACATTGAAATAACACTGAGCCGTGATAAACAACATAATTCAACTAAAAACACGGAAATTATATTAACTTTCTATGGCAAAACTCTGCTCAGACATATATTTAATGTTGTCAGATGGATGGGCTGTGTATCATCAATAAAGTTGACTACTATTCTTTATTCGTGGTAACCTTAATTAACCTTTCTGCAAAGAAACGTACAAAATATTTAAATCAATATCCCTCCTCTACAGGTTTTAGCATTCTTTACTTGACTGCCAGATCTAAAGTTATAGTTTTTTTGTTTTTTTTATGTAAACTGATAACCAATTATTTGCTGGTGAAATAATCTTGCCTTTCCAAAAGGATTAAGTCTGACTCTCTGATGCATTGTGGATTTGATGTGTCAGAGGTCATCGCTGTCCATCTGTGATCGTGCTATTGGATCTACATTCAGCTGTAATGTTCAGACATGGCCACTCAGCGGCAGTGCTGCCCTGCTGTCCATGACTTCAGAGGCTGAGGCGCTTCAGCAGGAGTTTTAAACACTTCTTTTTCACAACATTGATCTCCCCGTTAAAGGGGTTTTCGGGGGGTTGGGGTTCCTCAACCAATGTGAGCTCCCGGGACAGAGGATGTTGTATGTTTACAGATTATAAAGTCTTCTGAGGCAGATTTGTAATTTGTGATTTTGGGCTATACAAAATAATTGTAATTGAATTGAAAATATCCTGTCCTACTCTTTTTATTTTATTAAGGGTTGAAACACTGTGACTAAATAATGAAGATCTCACAAGGACAATGAAACATGACAGATTATCCAACATCATGTATTGAGAGTGATTCACTGTTGTGTATGTGCATACATCACATTACTATATATGCATACATATACATACAGTATATGTGCATACATACACAACAGCAACACAAGCACCATTTGCAGTAGTTGCAACAACACAAATTATATGTTTGTAGCAATTTTCTTGAAAAGTCCTAAATGTTTTAAATGAAGAAGACAACATAAACAAAGGGATCTAAAACAAGCAAACATATTAGACAAATTATACCATATTCATTTAACCTTTTGAAAACCGAACTATTTTGTAGGTTTCTGCTCGAAATAACATACCCAAACTAAAATGGGTGTATCTCAGCAACCACAAAGGCTATTTGAATAATGTTGGTGTTATAATAAAGGCAACCCATGTGTGCTTTCTTTCAGATGTGTAAATATTTGTATATTTGTTACTGGTTAAGAGTAAATAAAGATGGAAGACAGAAGAAGTTACATTTTAAGGTTCGCCTAGAAAAAGAAAACACTTTCAGGATCATTATCTCTTGGAAAGATGCAGAGCAACGGTCAAAAACACTCAGATCATAGCACACTATGGGGACAGTCTCTCTGCAAAGATTGACTTTGAAAAAGTGAAGCAGAATAAAGTTAGAGAGGTTTTAGTACAGATTAATTAGGCAAAATGGGCATTTGGGCACCATCTGTGCAATTTTAATTTTTTATCATGTACCAAACCATATATTTCACTTGTATATTACTTATGGTGTTCAATACATCCAAATACAGCAGTATTTGTTGATTAGAAGAAGAACAAATATTATTTTTTTTAAAAAGCCAAAGATAAGCAACATTTGTGACTGTAAAGTGCAAAAGCAATTAATGTTGCTGTGTTCTTTGGCTCATAACTCGGTTATGCTTTGGTGCAGAAGGATTTCTAAAGATGTTTAGAATCTGTGTTAAATCCTCTCTCTCTTTGCTATCTGGCTTTTTCTGATAGCACCGAGCTACGGGTTGCTAGTTCCGAAAACGTGCTGAGTGGGCTGACTCCTGACAAAATTATGATTATGATGTTTCAATAATTCTTTCAGTTGGTGTTTGAGTTGTGTGGAAATGGCTTACTGATTATTGTAGCCCAAGTTCTCTTGTTTAATTTGATGTATAACATCAATATATTTGCTCATGTTTATTGTAATGTTTTACACAGTCTAACTATAATGTGTAAATTGGCCCCCAAAAGGGGTCCATGGTTTTAAAGGATTTTTCATGACTTGTAGCAAAACATCTCTTCTATCTTTTTGTTTACATAAAGCTTGCCTTTGCTTTTGTTTGTAATTTGCACAACTCTGGAATATCCTCAATTTGCAACCAGCCCTCAAATGGATGGGAATGTTCACCATTGTGAAATCCTACAACCCAGTAGAATATAAGTCAGTCAGATCAGTAGAGTCTTCACTGATAAGGTACTCTTGAATCTTTTAAGACCTCCTCTTAACTGTGCAGGAACAGCAAAGTAAGTTTGAAATACCTGAACAATATAAATGTATGTAGAATATTTAGTGTTTAAAGGTGAGATTCATGTCAAATGTTTTTGTTTGTTTTTGTTTCAGACATCCATAACCATGAAGTTGCTTCTGGCGGGGATTGTTCTGATCTTAATTGTGGAAGCCAATGCCCAGTGGTACACATTTCCTGGTCAAGCTGCTCAGGGTGAGAAATATTACCTTTTTCACATCACCACAAGGATAATTTGTTTGCTTGTATTCCATTTATCCAGGTTTACGTGTTTTAATAATGGCAATGACATGATCTTTTCTGAATTCTTTCATTCATTTGACTAAACTCCTTATCAGGAGCTCGTGATATGTATCGAGCATACAGTGATATGAAGGATGCCAACTGGAAAAATTCGGACAAATACTTTCATGCCAGAGGAAACGCTGACGCTGCCGCAAGAGGAGCGGGGGGCAGATGGGCAGCGGAGGTTATCAGGTGAGGAACGAGAACAGCAATAGTAGGAAAGCATTGTCTGCTTTTACATCGTTGGCTGTTGCATATTAGGTTTTTTCTTAAAAAGAAATAATTTGTGTAAAAAAACAACTGCAGAAGGATCAAAGAGCATTTTTTGTAAATTCTTATTACTGTTTGGTAAATTGTGAAGTATCTCAGGGATCCTTTTGGGGCCCTTTATTTTATTTTCATTTACAGTATACATAATTCAAATGCATTATATGATGTTATTTCTATGCAGAAGGAAAACAGATCTTTGTATCAAACATTGTATCAATTATAACAATATCACATTATAAAGCAATCTGCAGGCCTACCTTAATGAGGCTCCAAATACCCCCCCCCCCCCCCCCCCCCCCCCCCCTACATTTGGTGATCATTATGGGTTCAGACTCTTCCACACCTAATCTTTTTTGTTGAAAAGTACTTGTTCTGTCATCTGCTCGTGCTGATATTTTTGCTCTATTTTCTCATTTCAGTAATGGCAGAGAGTGGGTGCAGGAAAGAACAGGTCACGGTGCTGAGGACTCTGCTGCTGATCAAAGGGCAAATGAGCATGGGCGCAATGGAGGAGATCCCAACGTTTACAGGCCACCAGGACTTCCTGACGGATATTAGTATGAAAGCCATTGACATCAATCAATAATAAAACAAATGAAAGAAACGTTTTCTGTTGCCGTTTTTGACATGCGGACACAGTAAACAGTGTTTTACACAACACACATTTACAATTAAAGTTTTCTTTTGTCATTGGACTTAACCCTGTGTATTGTTCTGCTGTGTTTGTTGTTACTGTACACCTCTGATCTCATCTTTCTTAACCACTAGTTACTATAACTGCAAAAAAGAATGTGTTCTCAGATAACTGATTAAATACTTTTTATTTGCCCTTCAGAAACAGTTTCTGAACCAGCCCAAACCTGCAGGAAAACAACCATATTAAAACATACAGTAGGTTCAATCTTTGCAGAGGCAGATCACAGAGAGATCCCTCTGGGCTGCTATAAGAGCTGTATACAGTATGTTCATGTATTAATAGTAAGTCCAATATTAGCATATTATTATATTAAGTTCAATATAATGACTCCAAAATCACTTCTTCCCGATTCAATTTATATAAATTGTATTTTATTTGTTTTTTTTGCAGGGAGAGAGCACGCTAATCAACAGTAAAACTGTAACTGAGCCAGAGTTATTAGCCAGAGAGGTTCATTTTCATCTACTTTTCTCAGACAGATTTTGGAAGGCAGCCTGAAATTCAAATTCTCAAATACCATAATTAAACTAAGATTCATCGATAAACAGACAATATCGTATAGACATAAAAAATTCACATATTAGCAAAAAAAAGAGTGTACCGACAGCATAAGCAACTATATAATAACAATGAGGCACATTCCATACATCAACACTGATCAAGACAAATTATATCTCCCAGAGAAAAAAATTCACTGAAAAGATGATTGAACAAACGTAATGCAGCAGTAACATTGACATTGAAATAACACTGAGCCGTGATAAACAACATAATTCAACTAAAAACACAGAAATTATATTAACTTTCTATGGCAAAACTCTGCTCAGACATATATTTAATGTTGTCAGATGGATGGGCTGTGTATCATCAATAAAGTTGACTACTATTCTTTATTCGTGGTAACCTTAATTAACCTTTCTGCAAAGAAACGTACAAAATATTTAAATCAATATCCCTCCTCTACAGGTTTTAGCATTCTTTACTTGACTGCCAGATCTAAAGTTATAGTTTTTTTGTTTTTTTTATGTAAACTGATAACCAATTATTTGCTGGTGAAATAATCTTGCCTTTCCAAAAGGATTAAGTCTGACTCTCTGATGCATTGTGGATTTGATGTGTCAGAGGTCATCGCTGTCCATCTGTGATCGTGCTATTGGATCTACATTCAGCTGTAATGTTCAGACATGGCCACTCAGCGGCAGTGCTGCCCTGCTGTCCATGACTTCAGAGGCTGAGGCGCTTCAGCAGGAGTTTTAAACACTTCTTTTTCACAACATTGATCTCCCCGTTAAAGGGGTTTTCGGGGGGTTGGGGTTCCTCAACCAATGTGAGCTCCCGGGACAGAAGATGTTGTATGTTTACAGATTATAAAGTCTTCTGAGGCAGATTTGTAATTTGTGATTTTGGGCTATACAAAATAATTGTAATTGAATTGAAAATATCCTGTCCTACTCTTTTTATTTTATTAAGGGTTGAAACACTGTGACTAAATAATGAAGATCTCACAAGGACAATGAAACATGACAGATTATCCAACATCATGTATTGAGAGTGATTCACTGTTGTGTATGTGCATACATCACATTACTATACATGCATACATATACATACAGTATATGTGCATACATACACAACAGCAACACAAGCAACATTTGCAGTAGTTGCAACAACACAAATTATATGTTTGTAGCAATTTTCTTGAAAAGTCCTAAATGTTTTAAATGAAGAAGACAACATAAACAAAGGGATCTAAAACAAGCAAACATATTAGACAAATTATACCATATTCATTTAACCTTTTGAAAACCGAACTATTTTGTAGGTTTCTGCTCGAAATAACATACCCAAACTAAAATGGGTGTATCTCAGCAACCACAAAGGCTATTTGAATAATGTTGGTGTTATAATAAAGGCAACCCATGTGTGCTTTCTTTCAGATGTGTAAATATTTGTATATTTGTTACTGGTTAAGAGTAAATAAAGATGGAAGACAGAAGAAGTTACATTTTAAGGTTCGCCTAGAAAAAGAAAACACTTTCAGGATCATTATCTCTTGGAAAGATGCAGAGCAACGGTCAAAAACACTCAGATCATAGCACACTATGGGGACAGTCTCTCTGCAAAGATTGACTTTGAAAAAGTGAAGCAGAATAAAGTTAGAGAGGTTTTAGTACAGATTAATTAGGCAAAATGGGCATTTGGGCACCATCTGTGCAATTTTAATTTTTTATCATGTACCAAACCATATATTTCACTTGTATATTACTTATGGTGTTCAATACATCCAAATACAGCAGTATTTGTTGATTAGAAGACCAAATATTATTTTTTTTAAAAAGCCAAAGATAAGCAACATTTGTGACTGTAAAGTGCAAAAGCAATTAATGTTGCTGTGTTCTTTGGCTCATAACTCGGTTATGCTTTGGTGCAGAAGGATTTCTAAAGATGTTTAGAATCTGTGTTAAATCCTCTCTCTCTTTGCTATCTGGCTTTTTCTGATAGCACCGAGCTACGGGTTGCTAGTTCCGAAAACGTGCTGAGTGGGCTGACTCCTGACAAAATTATGATTATGATATTTCAATAATTCTTTCAGTTGGTGTTTGAGTTGTGTGGAAATGGCTTACTGATTATTGTAGCCCAAGTTCTCTTGTTTAATTTGATGTATAACATCAATATATTTGCTCATGTTTATTGTAATGTTTTACACAGTCTAACTATAATGTGTAAATTGGCCCCCAAAAGGGGTCCATGGTTTTAAAGGATTTTTCATGACTTGTAGCAAAACATCTCTTCTATCTTTTTGTTTACATAAAGCTTGCCTTTGCTTTTGTTTGTAATTTGCACAACTCTGGAATATCCTCAATTTGCAACCAGCCCTCAAATGGATGGGAATGTTCACCATTGTGAAATCCTACAACCCAGTAGAATATAAGTCAGTCAGATCAGTAGAGTCTTCACTGATAAGGTACTCTTGAATCTTTTAAGACCTCCTCTTAACTGTGCAGGAACAGCAAAGTAAGTTTGAAATACCTGAACAATATAAATGTATGTAGAATATTTAGTGTTTAAAGGTGAGATTCATGTCAAATGTTTTTGTTTGTTTTTGTTTCAGACATCCATAACCATGAAGTTGCTTCTGGCGGGGATTGTTCTGATCTTAATTGTGGAAGCCAATGCCCAGTGGTACACATTTCCTGGTCAAGCTGCTCAGGGTGAGAAATATTACCTTTTTCACATCACCACAAGGACAATTTGTTTGCTTGTATTCCATTTATCCAGGTTTACGTGTTTTAATAATGGCAATGACATGATCTTTTCTGAATTCTTTCATTCATTTGACTAAACTCCTTATCAGGAGCTCGTGATATGTATCGAGCATACAGTGATATGAAGGATGCCAACTGGAAAAATTCGGACAAATACTTTCATGCCAGAGGAAACGCTGACGCTGCCGCAAGAGGAGCGGGGGGCAGATGGGCAGCGGAGGTTATCAGGTGAGGAACGAGAACAGCAATAGTAGGAAAGCATTGTCTGCTTTTACATCGTTGGCTGTTGCATATTAGGTTTTTTCTTAAAAAGAAATAATTTGTGTAAAAAAACAACTGCAGAAGGATCAAAGAGCATTTTTTGTAAATTCTTATTACTGTTTGGTAAATTGTGAAGTATCTCAGGGATCCTTTTGGGGCCCTTTATTTTATTTTCATTTACAGTATACATAATTCAAATGCATTATATGATGTTATTTCTATGCAGAAGGAAAACAGATCTTTGTATCAAACATTGTATCAATTATAACAATATCACATTATAAAGCAATCTGCAGGCCTACCTTAATGAGGCTCCAAATACCCCCCCCCCTACATTTGGTGATCATTATGGGTTCAGACTCTTCCACACCTAATCTTTTTTGTTGAAAAGTACTTGTTCTGTCATCTGCTCGTGCTGATATTTTTGCTCTATTTTCTCATTTCAGTAATGGCAGAGAGTGGGTGCAGGAAAGAACAGGTCACGGTGCTGAGGACTCTGCTGCTGATCAAAGGGCAAATGAGCATGGGCGCAATGGAGGAGATCCCAACGTTTACAGGCCACCAGGACTTCCTGACGGATATTAGTATGAAAGCCATTGACATCAATCAATAATAAAACAAATGAAAGAAACGTTTTCTGTTGCCGTTTTTGACATGCGGACACAGTAAACAGTGTTTACACAACACACATTTACAATTAAAGTTTTCTTTTGTCATTGGACTTAACCCTGTGTATTGTTCTGCTGTGTTTGTTGTTACTGTACACCTCTGATCTCATCTTTCTTAACCACTAGTTACTATAACTGCAAAAAAGAATGTGTTCTCAGATAACTGATTAAATACTTTTTATTTGCCCTTCAGAAACAGTTTCTGAACCAGCCCAAACCTGCAGGAAAACAACCATATTAAAACATACAGTAGGTTCAATCTTTGCAGAGGCAGATCACAGAGAGATCCCTCTGGGCTGCTATAAGAGCTGTATACAGTATGTTCATGTATTAATAGTAAGTCCAATATTAGCATATTATTATATTAAGTTCAATATAATGACTCCAAAATCACTTCTTCCCGATTCAATTTATATAAATTGTATTTTATTTGTTTTTTTTGCAGGGAGAGAGCACGCTAATCAACAGTAAAACTGTAACTGAGCCAGAGTTATTAGCCAGAGAGGTTCATTTTCATCTACTTTTCTCAGACAGATTTTGGAAGGCAGCCTGAAATTCAAATTCTCAAATACCATAATTAAACTAAGATTCATCGATAAACAGACAATATCGTATAGACATAAAAAATTCACATATTAGCAAAAAAAAGAGTGTACCGACAGCATAAGCAACTATATAATAACAATGAGGCACATTCCATACATCAACACTGATCAAGACAAATTATATCTCCCAGAGAAAAAAATTCACTGAAAAGATGATTGAACAAACGTAATGCAGCAGTAACATTGACATTGAAATAACACTGAGCCGTGATAAACAACATAATTCAACTAAAAACACAGAAATTATATTAACTTTCTATGGCAAAACTCTGCTCAGACATATATTTAATGTTGTCAGATGGATGGGCTGTGTATCATCAATAAAGTTGACTACTATTCTTTATTCGTGGTAACCTTAATTAACCTTTCTGCAAAGAAACGTACAAAATATTTAAATCAATATCCCTCCTCTACAGGTTTTAGCATTCTTTACTTGACTGCCAGATCTAAAGTTATAGTTTTTTTGTTTTTTTTATGTAAACTGATAACCAATTATTTGCTGGTGAAATAATCTTGCCTTTCCAAAAGGATTAAGTCTGACTCTCTGATGCATTGTGGATTTGATGTGTCAGAGGTCATCGCTGTCCATCTGTGATCGTGCTATTGGATCTACATTCAGCTGTAATGTTCAGACATGGCCACTCAGCGGCAGTGCTGCCCTGCTGTCCATGACTTCAGAGGCTGAGGCGCTTCAGCAGGAGTTTTAAACACTTCTTTTTCACAACATTGATCTCCCCGTTAAAGGGGTTTTCGGGGGGTTGGGGTTCCTCAACCAATGTGAGCTCCCGGGACAGAAGATGTTGTATGTTTACAGATTATAAAGTCTTCTGAGGCAGATTTGTAATTTGTGATTTTGGGCTATACAAAATAATTGTAATTGAATTGAAAATATCCTGTCCTACTCTTTTTATTTTATTAAGGGTTGAAACACTGTGACTAAATAATGAAGATCTCACAAGGACAATGAAACATGACAGATTATCCAACATCATGTATTGAGAGTGATTCACTGTTGTGTATGTGCATACATCACATTACTATACATGCATACATATACATACAGTATATGTGCATACATACACAACAGCAACACAAGCAACATTTGCAGTAGTTGCAACAACACAAATTATATGTTTGTAGCAATTTTCTTGAAAAGTCCTAAATGTTTTAAATGAAGAAGACAACATAAACAAAGGGATCTAAAACAAGCAAACATATTAGACAAATTATACCATATTCATTTAACCTTTTGAAAACCGAACTATTTTGTAGGTTTCTGCTCGAAATAACATACCCAAACTAAAATGGGTGTATCTCAGCAACCACAAAGGCTATTTGAATAATGTTGGTGTTATAATAAAGGCAACCCATGTGTGCTTTCTTTCAGATGTGTAAATATTTGTATATTTGTTACTGGTTAAGAGTAAATAAAGATGGAAGACAGAAGAAGTTACATTTTAAGGTTCGCCTAGAAAAAGAAAACACTTTCAGGATCATTATCTCTTGGAAAGATGCAGAGCAACGGTCAAAAACACTCAGATCATAGCACACTATGGGGACAGTCTCTCTGCAAAGATTGACTTTGAAAAAGTGAAGCAGAATAAAGTTAGAGAGGTTTTAGTACAGATTAATTAGGCAAAATGGGCATTTGGGCACCATCTGTGCAATTTTAATTTTTTATCATGTACCAAACCATATATTTCACTTGTATATTACTTATGGTGTTCAATACATCCAAATACAGCAGTATTTGTTGATTAGAAGACCAAATATTATTTTTTTTAAAAAGCCAAAGATAAGCAACATTTGTGACTGTAAAGTGCAAAAGCAATTAATGTTGCTGTGTTCTTTGGCTCATAACTCGGTTATGCTTTGGTGCAGAAGGATTTCTAAAGATGTTTAGAATCTGTGTTAAATCCTCTCTCTCTTTGCTATCTGGCTTTTTCTGATAGCACCGAGCTACGGGTTGCTAGTTCCGAAAACGTGCTGAGTGGGCTGACTCCTGACAAAATTATGATTATGATATTTCAATAATTCTTTCAGTTGGTGTTTGAGTTGTGTGGAAATGGCTTACTGATTATTGTAGCCCAAGTTCTCTTGTTTAATTTGATGTATAACATCAATATATTTGCTCATGTTTATTGTAATGTTTTACACAGTCTAACTATAATGTGTAAATTGGCCCCCAAAAGGGGTCCATGGTTTTAAAGGATTTTTCATGACTTGTAGCAAAACATCTCTTCTATCTTTTTGTTTACATAAAGCTTGCCTTTGCTTTTGTTTGTAATTTGCACAACTCTGGAATATCCTCAATTTGCAACCAGCCCTCAAATGGATGGGAATGTTCACCATTGTGAAATCCTACAACCCAGTAGAATATAAGTCAGTCAGATCAGTAGAGTCTTCACTGATAAGGTACTCTTGAATCTTTTAAGACCTCCTCTTAACTGTGCAGGAACAGCAAAGTAAGTTTGAAATACCTGAACAATATAAATGTATGTAGAATATTTAGTGTTTAAAGGTGAGATTCATGTCAAATGTTTTTGTTTGTTTTTGTTTCAGACATCCATAACCATGAAGTTGCTTCTGGCGGGGATTGTTCTGATCTTAATTGTGGAAGCCAATGCCCAGTGGTACACATTTCCTGGTCAAGCTGCTCAGGGTGAGAAATATTACCTTTTTCACATCACCACAAGGACAATTTGTTTGCTTGTATTCCATTTATCCAGGTTTACGTGTTTTAATAATGGCAATGACATGATCTTTTCTGAATTCTTTCATTCATTTGACTAAACTCCTTATCAGGAGCTCGTGATATGTATCGAGCATACAGTGATATGAAGGATGCCAACTGGAAAAATTCGGACAAATACTTTCATGCCAGAGGAAACGCTGACGCTGCCGCAAGAGGAGCGGGGGGCAGATGGGCAGCGGAGGTTATCAGGTGAGGAACGAGAACAGCAATAGTAGGAAAGCATTGTCTGCTTTTACATCGTTGGCTGTTGCATATTAGGTTTTTTCTTAAAAAGAAATAATTTGTGTAAAAAAACAACTGCAGAAGGATCAAAGAGCATTTTTTGTAAATTCTTATTACTGTTTGGTAAATTGTGAAGTATCTCAGGGATCCTTTTGGGGCCCTTTATTTTATTTTCATTTACAGTATACATAATTCAAATGCATTATATGATGTTATTTCTATGCAGAAGGAAAACAGATCTTTGTATCAAACATTGTATCAATTATAACAATATCACATTATAAAGCAATCTGCAGGCCTACCTTAATGAGGCTCCAAATACCCCCCCCCCTACATTTGGTGATCATTATGGGTTCAGACTCTTCCACACCTAATCTTTTTTGTTGAAAAGTACTTGTTCTGTCATCTGCTCGTGCTGATATTTTTGCTCTATTTTCTCATTTCAGTAATGGCAGAGAGTGGGTGCAGGAAAGAACAGGTCACGGTGCTGAGGACTCTGCTGCTGATCAAAGGGCAAATGAGCATGGGCGCAATGGAGGAGATCCCAACGTTTACAGGCCACCAGGACTTCCTGACAGATATTAGTATGAAAGCCATTGACATCAATCAATAATAAAACAAATGAAAGAAACGTTTTCTGTTGCCGTTTTTGACATGCGGACACAGTAAACAGTGTTTACACAACACACATTTACAATTAAAGTTTTCTTTTGTCATTGGACTTAACCCTGTGTATTGTTCTGCTGTGTTTGTTGTTACTGTACACCTCTGATCTCATCTTTCTTAACCACTAGTTACTATAACTGCAAAAAAGAATGTGTTCTCAGATAACTGATTAAATACTTTTTATTTGCCCTTCAGAAACAGTTTCTGAACCAGCCCAAACCTGCAGGAAAACAACCATATTAAAACATACAGTAGGTTCAATCTTTGCAGAGGCAGATCACAGAGAGATCCCTCTGGGCTGCTATAAGAGCTGTATACAGTATGTTCATGTATTAATAGTAAGTCCAATATTAGCATATTATTATATTAAGTTCAATATAATGACTCCAAAATCACTTCTTCCCGATTCAATTTATATAAATTGTATTTTATTTGTTTTTTTTGCAGGGAGAGAGCACGCTAATCAACAGTAAAACTGTAACTGAGCCAGAGTTATTAGCCAGAGAGGTTCATTTTCATCTACTTTTCCCAGACAGATTTTGGAAGGCAGCCTGAAATTCAAATTCTCAAATACCATAATTAAACTAAGATTCATCGATAAACAGACAATATCGTATAGACATAAAAAATTCACATATTAGCAAAAAAAAGAGTGTACCGACAGCATAAGCAACTATATAATAACAATGAGGCACATTCCATACATCAACACTGATCAAGACAAATTATATCTCCCAGAGAAAAAAATTCAGTGAAAAGATGATTGAACAAACGTAATGCAGCAGTAACATTGACATTGAAATAACACTGAGCCGTGATAAACAACATAATTCAACTAAAAACACGGAAATTATATTAACTTTCTATGGCAAAACTCTGCTCAGACATATATTTAATGTTGTCAGATGGATGGGCTGTGTATCATCAATAAAGTTGACTACTATTCTTTATTCGTGGTAACCTTAATTAACCTTTCTGCAAAGAAACGTACAAAATATTTAAATCAATATCCCTCCTCTACAGGTTTTAGCATTCTTTACTTGACTGCCAGATCTAAAGTTATAGTTTTTTTGTTTTTTTTATGTAAACTGATAACCAATTATTTGCTGGTGAAATAATCTTGCCTTTCCAAAAGGATTAAGTCTGACTCTCTGATGCATTGTGGATTTGATGTGTCAGAGGTCATCGCTGTCCATCTGTGATCGTGCTATTGGATCTACATTCAGCTGTAATGTTCAGACATGGCCACTCAGCGGCAGTGCTGCCCTGCTGTCCATGACTTCAGAGGCTGAGGCGCTTCAGCAGGAGTTTTAAACACTTCTTTTTCACAACATTGATCTCCCCGTTAAAGGGGTTTTCGGGGGGTTGGGGTTCCTCAACCAATGTGAGCTCCCGGGACAGAGGATGTTGTATGTTTACAGATTATAAAGTCTTCTGAGGCAGATTTGTAATTTGTGATTTTGGGCTATACAAAATAACTGTAATTGAATTGAAAATATCCTGTCCTACTCTTTTTATTTTATTAAGGGTTGAAACACTGTGACTAAATAATGAAGATCTCACAAGGACAATGAAACATGACAGATTATCCAACATCATGTATTGAGAGTGATTCACTGTTGTGTATGTGCATACATCACATTACTATACATGCATACATATACATACAGTATATGTGCATACATACACAACAGCAACACAAGCACCATTTGCAGTAGTTGCAACAACACAAATTATATGTTTGTAGCAATTTTCTTGAAAAGTCCTAAATGTTTTAAATGAAGAAGACAACATAAACAAAGGGATCTAAAACAAGCAAACATATTAGACAAATTATACCATATTCATTTAACCTTTTGAAAACCGAACTATTTTGTAGGTTTCTGCTCGAAATAACATACCCAAACTAAAATGGGTGTATCTCAGCAACCACAAAGGCTATTTGAATAATGTTGGTGTTATAATAAAGGCAACCCATGTGTGCTTTCTTTCAGATGTGTAAATATTTGTATATTTGTTACTGGTTAAGAGTAAATAAAGATGGAAGACAGAAGAAGTTACATTTTAAGGTTCGCCTAGAAAAAGAAAACACTTTCAGGATCATTATCTCTTGGAAAGATGCAGAGCAACGGTCAAAAACACTCAGATCATAGCACACTATGGGGACAGTCTCTCTGCAAAGATTGACTTTGAAAAAGTGAAGCAGAATAAAGTTAGAGAGGTTTTAGTACAGATTAATTAGGCAAAATGGGCATTTGGGCACCATCTGTGCAATTTTAATTTTTTATCATGTACCAAACCATATATTTCACTTGTATATTACTTATGGTGTTCAATACATCCAAATACAGCAGTATTTGTTGATTAGAAGAAGAACAAATATTATTTTTTTTAAAAAGCCAAAGATAAGCAACATTTGTGACTGTAAAGTGCAAAAGCAATTAATGTTGCTGTGTTCTTTGGCTCATAACTCGGTGATGCTTTGGTGCAGAAGGATTTCTAAAGATGTTTAGAATCTGTGTTAAATCCTCTCTCTCTTTGCTATCTGGCTTTTTCTGATAGCACCGAGCTACGGGTTGCTAGTTCCGAAAACGTGCTGAGTGGGCTGACTCCTGACAAAATTATGATTATGATATTTCAATAATTCTTTCAGTTGGTGTTTGAGTTGTGTGGAAATGGCTTACTGATTATTGTAGCCCAAGTTCTCTTGTTTAATTTGATGTATAACATCAATATATTTGCTCATGTTTATTGTAATGTTTTACACAGTCTAACTATAATGTGTAAATTGGCCCCCAAAAGGGGTCCATGGTTTTAAAGGATTTTTCATGACTTGTAGCAAAACATCTCTTCTATCTTTTTGTTTACATAAAGCTTGCCTTTGCTTTTGTTTGTAATTTGCACAACTCTGGAATATCCTCAATTTGCAACCAGCCCTCAAATGGATGGGAATGTTCACCATTGTGAAATCCTACAACCCAGTAGAATATAAGTCAGTCAGATCAGTAGAGTCTTCACTGATAAGGTACTCTTGAATCTTTTAAGACCTCCTCTTAACTGTGCAGGAACAGCAAAGTAAGTTTGAAATACCTGAACAATATAAATGTATGTAGAATATTTAGTGTTTAAAGGTGAGATTCATGTCAAATGTTTTTGTTTGTTTTTGTTTCAGACATCCATAACCATGAAGTTGCTTCTGGCGGGGATTGTTCTGATCTTAATTGTGGAAGCCAATGCCCAGTGGTACACATTTCCTGGTCAAGCTGCTCAGGGTGAGAAATATTACCTTTTTCACATCACCACAAGGACAATTTGTTTGCTTGTATTCCATTTATCCAGGTTTACGTGTTTTAATAATGGCAATGACATGATCTTTTCTGAATTCTTTCATTCATTTGACTAAACTCCTTATCAGGAGCTCGTGATATGTATCGAGCATACAGTGATATGAAGGATGCCAACTGGAAAAATTCGGACAAATACTTTCATGCCAGAGGAAACGCTGACGCTGCCGCAAGAGGAGCGGGGGGCAGATGGGCAGCGGAGGTTATCAGGTGAGGAACGAGAACAGCAATAGTAGGAAAGCATTGTCTGCTTTTACATCGTTGGCTGTTGCATATTAGGTTTTTTCTTAAAAAGAAATAATTTGTGTAAAAAAACAACTGCAGAAGGATCAAAGAGCATTTTTTGTAAATTCTTATTACTGTTTGGTAAATTGTGAAGTATCTCAGGGATCCTTTTGGGGCCCTTTATTTTATTTTCATTTACAGTATACATAATTCAAATGCATTATATGATGTTATTTCTATGCAGAAGGAAAACAGATCTTTGTATCAAACATTGTATCAATTATAACAATATCACATTATAAAGCAATCTGCAGGCCTACCTTAATGAGGCTCCACATACCCCCCCCCCTACATTTGGTGATCATTATGGGTTCAGACTCTTCCACACCTAATCTTTTTTGTTGAAAAGTACTTGTTCTGTCATCTGCTCGTGCTGATATTTTTGCTCTATTTTCTCATTTCAGTAATGGCAGAGAGTGGGTGCAGGAAAGAACAGGTCACGGTGCTGAGGACTCTGCTGCTGATCAAAGGGCAAATGAGCATGGGCGCAATGGAGGAGATCCCAACGTTTACAGGCCACCAGGACTTCCTGACGGATATTAGTATGAAAGCCATTGACATCAATCAATAATAAAACAAATGAAAGAAACGTTTTCTGTTGCCGTTTTTGACATGCGGACACAGTAAACAGTGTTTACACAACACACATTTACAATTAAAGTTTTCTTTTGTCATTGGACTTAACCCTGTGTATTGTTCTGCTGTGTTTGTTGTTACTGTACACCTCTGATCTCATCTTTCTTAACCACTAGTTACTATAACTGCAAAAAAGAATGTGTTCTCAGATAACTGATTAAATACTTTTTATTTGCCCTTCAGAAACAGTTTCTGAACCAGCCCAAACCTGCAGGAAAACAACCATATTAAAACATACAGTAGGTTCAATCTTTGCAGAGGCAGATCACAGAGAGATCCCTCTGGGCTGCTATAAGAGCTGTATACAGTATGTTCATGTATTAATAGTAAGTCCAATATTAGCATATTATTATATTAAGTTCAATATAATGACTCCAAAATCACTTCTTCCCGATTCAATTTATATAAATTGTATTTTATTTGTTTTTTTTGCAGGGAGAGAGCACGCTAATCAACAGTAAAACTGTAACTGAGCCAGAGTTATTAGCCAGAGAGGTTCATTTTCATCTACTTTTCCCAGACAGATTTTGGAAGGCAGCCTGAAATTCAAATTCTCAAATACCATAATTAAACTAAGATTCATCGATAAACAGACAATATCGTATAGACATAAAAAATTCACATATTAGCAAAAAAAAGAGTGTACCGACAGCATAAGCAACTATATAATAACAATGAGGCACATTCCATACATCAACACTGATCAAGACAAATTATATCTCCCAGAGAAAAAAATTCAGTGAAAAGATGATTGAACAAACGTAATGCAGCAGTAACATTGACATTGAAATAACACTGAGCCGTGATAAACAACATAATTCAACTAAAAACACGGAAATTATATTAACTTTCTATGGCAAAACTCTGCTCAGACATATATTTAATGTTGTCAGATGGATGGGCTGTGTATCATCAATAAAGTTGACTACTATTCTTTATTCGTGGTAACCTTAATTAACCTTTCTGCAAAGAAACGTACAAAATATTTAAATCAATATCCCTCCTCTACAGGTTTTAGCATTCTTTACTTGACTGCCAGATCTAAAGTTATAGTTTTTTTGTTTTTTTTATGTAAACTGATAACCAATTATTTGCTGGTGAAATAATCTTGCCTTTCCAAAAGGATTAAGTCTGACTCTCTGATGCATTGTGGATTTGATGTGTCAGAGGTCATCGCTGTCCATCTGTGATCGTGCTATTGGATCTACATTCAGCTGTAATGTTCAGACATGGCCACTCAGCGGCAGTGCTGCCCTGCTGTCCATGACTTCAGAGGCTGAGGCGCTTCAGCAGGAGTTTTAAACACTTCTTTTTCACAACATTGATCTCCCCGTTAAAGGGGTTTTCGGGGGGTTGGGGTTCCTCAACCAATGTGAGCTCCCGGGACAGAGGATGTTGTATGTTTACAGATTATAAAGTCTTCTGAGGCAGATTTGTAATTTGTGATTTTGGGCTATACAAAATAACTGTAATTGAATTGAAAATATCCTGTCCTACTCTTTTTATTTTATTAAGGGTTGAAACACTGTGACTAAATAATGAAGATCTCACAAGGACAATGAAACATGACAGATTATCCAACATCATGTATTGAGAGTGATTCACTGTTGTGTATGTGCATACATCACATTACTATACATGCATACATATACATACAGTATATGTGCATACATACACAACAGCAACACAAGCAACATTTGCAGTAGTTGCAACAACACAAATTATATGTTTGTAGCAATTTTCTTGAAAAGTCCTAAATGTTTTAAATGAAGAAGACAACATAAACAAAGGGATCTAAAACAAGCAAACATATTAGACAAATTATACCATATTCATTTAACCTTTTGAAAACCGAACTATTTTGTAGGTTTCTGCTCGAAATAACATACCCAAACTAAAATGGGTGTATCTCAGCAACCACAAAGGCTATTTGAATAATGTTGGTGTTATAATAAAGGCAACCCATGTGTGCTTTCTTTCAGATGTGTAAATATTTGTATATTTGTTACTGGTTAAGAGTAAATAAAGATGGAAGACAGAAGAAGTTACATTTTAAGGTTCGCCTAGAAAAAGAAAACACTTTCAGGATCATTATCTCTTGGAAAGATGCAGAGCAACGGTCAAAAACACTCAGATCATAGCACACTATGGGGACAGTCTCTCTGCAAAGATTGACTTTGAAAAAGTGAAGCAGAATAAAGTTAGAGAGGTTTTAGTACAGATTAATTAGGCAAAATGGGCATTTGGGCACCATCTGTGCAATTTTAATTTTTTATCATGTACCAAACCATATATTTCACTTGTATATTACTTATGGTGTTCAATACATCCAAATACAGCAGTATTTGTTGATTAGAAGAAGAACAAATATTATTTTTTTTAAAAAGCCAAAGATAAGCAACATTTGTGACTGTAAAGTGCAAAAGCAATTAATGTTGCTGTGTTCTTTGGCTCATAACTCGGTGATGCTTTGGTGCAGAAGGATTTCTAAAGATGTTTAGAATCTGTGTTAAATCCTCTCTCTCTTTGCTATCTGGCTTTTTCTGATAGCACCGAGCTACGGGTTGCTAGTTCCGAAAACGTGCTGAGTGGGCTGACTCCTGACAAAATTATGATTATGATATTTCAATAATTCTTTCAGTTGGTGTTTGAGTTGTGTGGAAATGGCTTACTGATTATTGTAGCCCAAGTTCTCTTGTTTAATTTGATGTATAACATCAATATATTTGCTCATGTTTATTGTAATGTTTTACACAGTCTAACTATAATGTGTAAATTGGCCCCCAAAAGGGGTCCATGGTTTTAAAGGATTTTTCATGACTTGTAGCAAAACATCTCTTCTATCTTTTTGTTTACATAAAGCTTGCCTTTGCTTTTGTTTGTAATTTGCACAACTCTGGAATATCCTCAATTTGCAACCAGCCCTCAAATGGATGGGAATGTTCACCATTGTGAAATCCTACAACCCAGTAGAATATAAGTCAGTCAGATCAGTAGAGTCTTCACTGATAAGGTACTCTTGAATCTTTTAAGACCTCCTCTTAACTGTGCAGGAACAGCAAAGTAAGTTTGAAATACCTGAACAATATAAATGTATGTAGAATATTTAGTGTTTAAAGGTGAGATTCATGTCAAATGTTTTTGTTTGTTTTTGTTTCAGACATCCATAACCATGAAGTTGCTTCTGGCGGGGATTGTTCTGATCTTAATTGTGGAAGCCAATGCCCAGTGGTACACATTTCCTGGTCAAGCTGCTCAGGGTGAGAAATATTACCTTTTTCACATCACCACAAGGACAATTTGTTTGCTTGTATTCCATTTATCCAGGTTTACGTGTTTTAATAATGGCAATGACATGATCTTTTCTGAATTCTTTCATTCATTTGACTAAACTCCTTATCAGGAGCTCGTGATATGTATCGAGCATACAGTGATATGAAGGATGCCAACTGGAAAAATTCGGACAAATACTTTCATGCCAGAGGAAACGCTGACGCTGCCGCAAGAGGAGCGGGGGGCAGATGGGCAGCGGAGGTTATCAGGTGAGGAACGAGAACAGCAATAGTAGGAAAGCATTGTCTGCTTTTACATCGTTGGCTGTTGCATATTAGGTTTTTTCTTAAAAAGAAATAATTTGTGTAAAAAAACAACTGCAGAAGGATCAAAGAGCATTTTTTGTAAATTCTTATTACTGTTTGGTAAATTGTGAAGTATCTCAGGGATCCTTTTGGGGCCCTTTATTTTATTTTCATTTACAGTATACATAATTCAAATGCATTATATGATGTTATTTCTATGCAGAAGGAAAACAGATCTTTGTATCAAACATTGTATCAATTATAACAATATCACATTATAAAGCAATCTGCAGGCCTACCTTAATGAGGCTCCAAATACCCCCCCCCCTACATTTGGTGATCATTATGGGTTCAGACTCTTCCACACCTAATCTTTTTTGTTGAAAAGTACTTGTTCTGTCATCTGCTCGTGCTGATATTTTTGCTCTATTTTCTCATTTCAGTAATGGCAGAGAGTGGGTGCAGGAAAGAACAGGTCACGGTGCTGAGGACTCTGCTGCTGATCAAAGGGCAAATGAGCATGGGCGCAATGGAGGAGATCCCAACGTTTACAGGCCACCAGGACTTCCTGACAGATATTAGTATGAAAGCCATTGACATCAATCAATAATAAAACAAATGAAAGAAACGTTTTCTGTTGCCGTTTTTGACATGCGGACACAGTAAACAGTGTTTTACACAACACACATTTACAATTAAAGTTTTCTTTTGTCATTGGACTTAACCCTGTGTATTGTTCTGCTGTGTTTGTTGTTACTGTACACCTCTGATCTCATCTTTCTTAACCACTAGTTACTATAACTGCAAAAAAGAATGTGTTCTCAGATAACTGATTAAATACTTTTTATTTGCCCTTCAGAAACAGTTTCTGAACCAGCCCAAACCTGCAGGAAAACAACCATATTACAACATACAGTAGGTTCAATCTTTGCAGAGGCAGATCACAGAGAGATCCCTCTGGGCTGCTATAAGAGCTGTATACAGTATGTTCATGTATTAATAGTAAGTCCAATATTAGCATATTATTATATTAAGTTCAATATAATGACTCCAAAATCACTTCTTCCCGATTCAATTTATATAAATTGTATTTTATTTGTTTTTTTTTGCAGGGAGAGAGCACGCTAATCAACAGTAAAACTGTAACTGAGCCAGAGTTATTAGCCAGAGAGGTTCATTTTCATCTACTTTTCCCAGACAGATTTTGGAAGGCAGCCTGAAATTCAAATTCTCAAATACCATAATTAAACTAAGATTCATCGATAAACAGACAATATCGTATAGACATAAAAAATTCACATATTAGCAAAAAAAAGAGTGTACCGACAGCATAAGCAACTATATAATAACAATGAGGCACATTCCATACATCAACACTGATCAAGACAAATTATATCTCCCAGAGAAAAAAATTCAGTGAAAAGATGATTGAACAAACGTAATGCAGCAGTAACATTGACATTGAAATAACACTGAGCCGTGATAAACAACATAATTCAACTAAAAACACGGAAATTATATTAACTTTCTATGGCAAAACTCTGCTCAGACATATATTTAATGTTGTCAGATGGATGGGCTGTGTATCATCAATAAAGTTGACTACTATTCTTTATTCGTGGTAACCTTAATTAACCTTTCTGCAAAGAAACGTACAAAATATTTAAATCAATATCCCTCCTCTACAGGTTTTAGCATTCTTTACTTGACTGCCAGATCTAAAGTTATAGTTTTTTTGTTTTTTTTATGTAAACTGATAACCAATTATTTGCTGGTGAAATAATCTTGCCTTTCCAAAAGGATTAAGTCTGACTCTCTGATGCATTGTGGATTTGATGTGTCAGAGGTCATCGCTGTCCATCTGTGATCGTGCTATTGGATCTACATTCAGCTGTAATGTTCAGACATGGCCACTCAGCGGCAGTGCTGCCCTGCTGTCCATGACTTCAGAGGCTGAGGCGCTTCAGCAGGAGTTTTAAACACTTCTTTTTCACAACATTGATCTCCCCGTTAAAGGGGTTTTCGGGGGGTTGGGGTTCCTCAACCAATGTGAGCTCCCGGGACAGAGGATGTTGTATGTTTACAGATTATAAAGTCTTCTGAGGCAGATTTGTAATTTGTGATTTTGGGCTATACAAAATAATTGTAATTGAATTGAAAATATCCTGTCCTACTCTTTTTATTTTATTAAGGGTTGAAACACTGTGACTAAATAATGAAGATCTCACAAGGACAATGAAACATGACAGATTATCCAACATCATGTATTGAGAGTGATTCACTGTTGTGTATGTGCATACATCACATTACTATATATGCATACATATACATACAGTATATGTGCATACATACACAACAGCAACACAAGCACCATTTGCAGTAGTTGCAACAACACAAATTATATGTTTGTAGCAATTTTCTTGAAAAGTCCTAAATGTTTTAAATGAAGAAGACAACATAAACAAAGGGATCTAAAACAAGCAAACATATTAGACAAATTATACCATATTCATTTAACCTTTTGAAAACCGAACTATTTTGTAGGTTTCTGCTCGAAATAACATACCCAAACTAAAATGGGTGTATCTCAGCAACCACAAAGGCTATTTGAATAATGTTGGTGTTATAATAAAGGCAACCCATGTGTGCTTTCTTTCAGATGTGTAAATATTTGTATATTTGTTACTGGTTAAGAGTAAATAAAGATGGAAGACAGAAGAAGTTACATTTTAAGGTTCGCCTAGAAAAAGAAAACACTTTCAGGATCATTATCTCTTGGAAAGATGCAGAGCAACGGTCAAAAACACTCAGATCATAGCACACTATGGGGACAGTCTCTCTGCAAAGATTGACTTTGAAAAAGTGAAGCAGAATAAAGTTAGAGAGGTTTTAGTACAGATTAATTAGGCAAAATGGGCATTTGGGCACCATCTGTGCAATTTTAATTTTTTATCATGTACCAAACCATATATTTCACTTGTATATTACTTATGGTGTTCAATACATCCAAATACAGCAGTATTTGTTGATTAGAAGAAGAACAAATATTATTTTTTTTAAAAAGCCAAAGATAAGCAACATTTGTGACTGTAAAGTGCAAAAGCAATTAATGTTGCTGTGTTCTTTGGCTCATAACTCGGTTATGCTTTGGTGCAGAAGGATTTCTAAAGATGTTTAGAATCTGTGTTAAATCCTCTCTCTCTTTGCTATCTGGCTTTTTCTGATAGCACCTTTTTCACATCACCACAAGGACAATTTGTTTGCTTGTATTCCATTTATCCAGGTTTACGTGTTTTAATAATGGCAATGACATGATCTTTTCTGAATTCTTTCATTCATTTGACTAAACTCCTTATCAGGAGCTCGTGATATGTATCGAGCATACAGTGATATGAAGGATGCCAACTGGAAAAATTCGGACAAATACTTTCATGCCAGAGGAAACTATGACGCTGCCGCAAGAGGAGCGGGGGGCAGATGGGCAGCAGAGGTTATCAGGTGAGGAACGAGAACAGCAATAGTAGGAAAGCATTGTCTGCTTTTACATCGTTGGCTGTTGCATATTAGGTTTTTTCTTAAAAAGAAATCATTTGTGTAAAAAAACAACTGCAGAAGGATCAAAGAGCATTTTTTGTAAATTCTTATTACTGTTTGGTAAATTGTGAAGTATCTCAGGGATCCTTTTGGGGCCCTTTATTTTATTTTCATTTACAGTATACATAATTCAAATGCATTATATGATGTTATTTCTATGCAGAAGGAAAACAGATCTTTGTATCAAACATTGTATCAATTATAACAATATCACATTATAAAGCAATCTGCAGGCCTACCTTAATGAGGCTCCAAATACCCCCCCCCCTACATTTGGTGATCATTATGGGTTCAGACTCTTCCACACCTAATCTTTTTTGTTGAAAAGTACTTGTTCTGTCATCTGCTCGTGCTGATATTTTTGCTCTATTTTCTCATTTCAGTAATGGCAGAGAGTGGGTGCAGGAAAGAACAGGTCACGGTGCTGAGGACTCTGCTGCTGATCAAAGGGCAAATGAGCATGGGCGCAATGGAGGAGATCCCAACGTTTACAGGCCACCAGGACTTCCTGACAGATATTAGTATGAAAGCCATTGACATCAATCAATAATAAAACAAACGAAAGAAAGAAACGTTTTCTGTTGGCGTTATTGACATCCAGACACAGTAAACAGTGTTTACAACATATGTTTACAATTAAAGTTGTCTTTTGTCATTGGACTTAACCCTGTTTATTGTTCCGCTGTGTTTGTTGTTACTGTACACCTCTGTTCAGATCCTTTTTTTTGTGAACTGATCCTAACGCACACACAGAAGATATCAATTATTCTGATTGATTAGACTTTAGCTTAGTGGGAAGGTATACGCTGGAAATAACATAAATAGAAATGATGAAGAAAGATGTCCTTCCCACAACAGTTGGGGGCTACATTGACAACAACAATGTCTGTTTACATCAGAAAGTCTTGAGATTTGTTCAAATCAATTTCATCAGAGAAACCCTGTGTGGGATGGACAATATTGGTGCTCAATAGGTCTATTTAAAATGTAAACAGCCGGAATAGTCGGAATAGTCGCTGTAGGACCGGTTTACTCTGTGTCCGTGCAACGTTCACGGACGAGCTCGCGCTGCTCGGGTGGGGTGGCTCTCGTGCGTTCACAGACTGCAGTGGGTTCGGTTTATGTTATACTCGTTCCGGGGCGGCGCTGTCAGGCTCCTTACGCTTTCTGTCGGTGAAACGCGCACTGAGTGATGCGAGACCAGCCAGCAGCATCCCTCACACATCCCAAAAGGAGGTGACTTGATCAGCATATGACATTCTCCAGGTAAGACGTGTTCTTTATTGATCATCGGGAGGCGAGGCTGTAGTAGTCGTCCTCCTCCGAGGCATCCGGAGCAGCGGTGGATGGATGCTGATTTGCTCAGCCTGTGTGTGGATTTGTCCTCAGCATCAGCGTTAACAACAGGGCGGTGAGCTTTGGTCGAAAACGTTTCTTGTTTTTTAAAAAGTCTGGCATATAATTGAGGGTAAATGTTTTCACGGGTAACTCAAATGAAAAGATTGCGGTTGTGTGGACGACTGTACACACCTATTGTTACAATTATCGGCGATTCATCCATGCGCAGCTTAGTCTACGCCTAACATTTTCGTTTGCAGTAATATTGCTATAGGCCTTGAGTGTGTCATGAGATGTGGAAGGTCATATATTTTCAGCTTTATTTAATAGTCCAATTCCTTTCCTGCATCGTTTTATTAATCGGCACCTCGTGCATGTGGATACTCCTCAGAGTTCTCTTCGTGGAAAATAGCAAATTCAACCCTGAAATCTATTTTTTTCCTTATAGATATATATAGATATAAATATAGATATATACCCTGTTACTTGTCTCACATTTGATGACACGTTCAGCTCCTGCCATCCATGGTGCTGCTAGACACACGACTGAAGTTGAGAACTGTGTGACGTGTATACATTTCACTACTGCACAAGTCCAACACATTCGCCTTTGCAGAAAATACAAGTTAGTTGTTTGAGAGATAACCGTTACGCAATGGTTGTAGGTATCTGAAGTCTATATTTGGTGGTGGACTTTTGTGCCTGCTGTGTACCAATCTGTGCCAGTCCCAGTCTCAGGGGAGGGCATTTGGAGGCAGGCGTTGTGTCCGGCTGTTCATTGTTCAGGGGGAGCAGGGGACCAGCACACAAGGTCTGCTTTGCAATTGTATGTCTTGAGCTTTTATCTGCATCCAGTCATGCAGTATGCATTTCAGTAGCCGTCATTCACTTGTATGATATCTTTTCTTTGGGCTTTCTAATGTTTATAGTACAAGTGCTGTTTTGTTGGTTTCTCTCACAATACCAATATCGGCCATGGAGTCAATGCCACAGTGTGTGTGTGTGTGTATATACATATATATATATATATATATATATATATATATATATATATATATATGTGTGTGTGTGTGTGTGTGTGTGTGTGTTTGTAAATTAAACATTTGTATTGTAGGTTTCTGAGAATAAAAAGACACTTTCCACCATATTTATTGAACTTCTGTACATAAGCAAATAAAAAAACGCGATGCCAAAAAAAGACAGAATTACTCCCATTTTAGCGGTTATAATTGATCTTCTCATCTGAATGTGTGTATTGTAACTGTAGAACAAGACATTTAGTGTGGGAACATTTCTGTAAAACTCTGAAACTCTGATTGCTCAACATGCTTGACAGTGGGACAGAATAAAGAAGGATGAAAAGAGTTGTACCGTGGGGAGTAGAGGACAGACAGAAAGAGGGAGAACAATGGCTTTGTCACAGCTGAGGAAGAGGGTGATGCCCAGCGCAATGGAGGAGAGTAAGGCCCGTAAGAGAAAGTGAGAGGTCCCTGGAGAGCCTTGATATGAACCGTATGAGGCCTTGGAGTATGCACTCATGTTTGTGATGTTGAAAGATTCTAAGTTGTCCTTCCTCTCGGTCTGTGCTCCCTTCCTCTGCACTGTCTTCTCTTTCACTCCACTGATTTGTCTCACCATCTCCGTAGTCTAGGATACTGTATTTTTCTGTATAGCACCTGCACTGAAGGACAAACACCCTTCCTGCAGCCTGCTGGGATCTTATTCATGCTGCAGCTGGAGGATACTAAATTGGACCCCGGGGGCGGTAACAGAATAGGACAACAACCTCCAGACCTGCGGCACAAATTATGAAAGATAATAACTGTTTGAAAATGCGTGATTAAATCATTAGCCTATCAAGACAATTGATCCAAACACACTTGTTACAAGATTTGGCTTTAAAAAAATATTCCTTTAGCTGCCTTTGGACTGTGGATGGCAGTCCCACAGTGATATTACTATATGTGTACTATCTTCTTAAAAGCTTTGCTCTGTAAGCTATGGATTTTACAAACTAAACATTTACGTTCTCCACTCTGTTCATAACATCGGTGTGGGTTGAGGCACTATAACATACTAGTGTTAACATACTATACTATACTATACATACTATTTTGCCCTTTAGCCAAAACAAAAGCTAATAAGACCCATAGATAGCTTCAATGTGGGTGTTGATTTTCATGTTGCATCAACTGTTGGAAATTCAAAATGGCAATTTGCAACAATGATTAATGATGAGTCTCTTGGGAGATAAGTGGTGATGCTGTGTTGTTACAGACAACTGTATTGCTGTAGAAAAGCTTTGTGTGAACAATTAGAGCGAGCAAATTGTTGTTCAACACAGGGTTTAGCATGAAGAGGATGGACTGTGCACCACTGTTGATGTGTGTTAACTAGCAAACAGACGAATTATAGATGACGGGGGCCAGGTATAAATTACTCCTCGGAGCTTGCAGGCTAATCCGCTGGAAATATATATACATAATTTTTTTACAAGTTTAGTTCCAAAGTCATTCTTGATGAAAATAAAGGAACGGATGCTGTTTTGATTATGTCTACTGTAGGGATGCAGCAAAGGATTGGCATGTATATGTCCATTGCTATGAAATGCTCCTCTATTCCAGTAAGCTCACCATGACTGCTGTCATTTTGTCCTCTGAGTTGTTCCATTATTCATCGTCTGTGTAGGATTTATGTCTAGATGACATCATCACTACAGTCACTATCTCTGCAGCTCAGCTTCACATACCAACACTGAGCTGTACAATTTGATAGAAATCAGATACATATGAATCACATATATGTACTATGTGGCTTTATGTTGCCATAAGCAATATCAAGCCTAATTCAGAATAAAACCAAGGCAAACACTTTATGGCCAGCTGGAGTGGTCAATAACAAGAAAGAACGTAGAGCTGACCGAAGCATTTCACCTCGACATGTACCGATTTAAAATATGCTGGACCTTTCAGTCCACACTGATTGTGTTTCATAAGGTTACATAAAAAAGCCCTGTAACCTAATATATATACAGAGTTAGTCTTTGGCTCATCATCTTAAACTGCACAGCTTTGCTGGCTATTCAGTTTGCACTGTAAGGACTTTAGTCTTCTGGGTTTCAGCTTGCCATCATATATTGATTAAACTTTTTCCTCAGAGCTTAGAGAGTTCCCTTTTCATCAAAAGAGAATATGGTTTTCAGGTTTACTCGTGGGCTGAAAACCATACTTTGACACAGACACACACACCATGTTATCAGTGTGGAAGTTCTTCAGTTAGTGAAGAAGATGCGTTTAAAACTTGGGTGGAGAGATTGGGACAAAGAGTTATTACCAAAGTGAGCGAAAAAATCAGATTTCTGTCACGTAAGGCTTTATTTTTGTATGAGGAAGCCCTATAAATCTTAGCCTCATTTAAAATACATCCTCACTTTGATTATGTCTGTATTACATGGTACAGTAGCATCCCCACAGGGATTAAACTCAACTTCAAACAGCTCAAAATAAACTAGTCAGGTGATTGAAACTTAACCCCATTTCTTACGTTGGCCCTTCCCAATTCAAGGAATTCAAAGAGTTGACTGTAGAAAATAAGGTTTAAAGCAGCTGAAATTGAGACTTAATCATACGATCTTGCAAGGTGATGGGCCAAGGTATTTTGAGAAATATTCTATTCTGGTAAGGGACTTTGGATATTTAACGGCGCAGGGCCACAAACATTGTGCCCTGAAGATTTAAGACATGTTCAGGACAAAATACCTTTCCGTACATGGCAGCGGAGTGGAAAAGACTTCCAGTAGAAATACAATCAAGTCAGTCCTGTCATAGAATTAAGGGGGGAAATGTGAGAGATATATTGTGTTCTTTAATATAGAGTATACCTTAGCTATATCTGTGACTTGTGTTGTTTTATTTGCCCGCCACAATGTAAACAAGATATCTTTTATTCTGTGATCCTCAACATTTCTCAATGAATAGATGAATATGATGTATGAATGTGATACTGGGTTGAATCAAATTTTGTATTTAATTTTGTTAGCTTGAGCAGTCTTGGACACACACATTTCTTTTTAAAGTTGTGTCTCTATGTGATCAAGGATATCATTTGCCAAACTATAACTATACAAAAGGCCAAACATTTACAGTCAGTTGTCTCTAAATATCCAGAAGGAGTTGGTTCAGCCCTTGTTGTCCAGCTGACATAGTTCTAGTGTCACGCACATGAATATGACGGCCACATTGGTGCTACTCAAGTTGTTTTGACAGCGCTGTCTTATTTGATTTCAGTTTTTCCTTGAAAGTGTGATCTGTGTTTCTGCCTCTGTCATGCTTTTTTCCTAAACCCTCACTAGACTGCTTTCATTTGGAGACAAAGCTAGTGCCTATAGCGTTCATTCACTGGATACTATCAATCTGAAGGGCCTTGATTGGTCTTTGATTGGTCTTTGCATTATTATTGAGGAAGTGTTGACTTTTGGCTCAGGGGTTTAATGTGCTACTATTGCACTTTAATAAAAGGGGAACGTGCAGAAATCGAGGTTGTATTCTGTGTCAGGCATGGTGAAGGAGGAACTGTTTCGACATTTCTTGTTTGATTGTTTGTGACAGTTCTCAAACTGTGAGCCAGTCTTCGTTCAGCTGGTGTATAGTGTGCAAAGTTACTTTTAACGTAGTTTCTATTCAAAGACAAAGGCAGAGAGAAAGATGATTGCCTCTGAGTCAGTGATGATGCAACCTCCACAGCATTCATCCGCAGCCTTGGCTTTGTCATGTTGTTTTCTTTCAATATTCCCTTCTCATCGTCAATAAGGCCTCTCTGTCCTCATTAAGGTTTGAGAAGTCATACTTGTCTTTACTCCCTTAACCTTCGCCAACATAATATTGACCTGCACTTTCAAGTAGCTAACATCAGATCAGTGACGAGTTGGGACATGAAGAGATTTGTGAGGGAGGATGTGTCGTTTACACTTTTTTTTTAAAATGACACCACACTGAGTGTGAAGGCCAAGGCTACATTGTCTCCAAACCGAGGTCCTTTAAAACAACAGATAGCATTCTCAATCTCCTTTGTCTCCACTGCTCTTCATGGGCGTTCTGTCTTGTGACTGCTGCTGCTGACAGGAATGGGACACATAAATATCCCTGGTTTTCTCCGAAATCTTCTTTTTACACATTTGGACATTGCTTTGCTGATCAGTGGCTTTGTCCAGTTGTGTTGTATCGTTGCCCTTGTGTGTTTATGAATTATGTTTCCGCTTTTATTGTGTGACCTCAGTTAAACAGCAACTTTAACAAAACCACCCTTTGCTCAGAAAACATGGTCTTCAAAGACCTGCTGAGATGCAATGAACAAATATGCTATTTAGGATCAGCACAAAAGAAAAATAAGGAGCACATATAATATAACAATAATAATAACTTTTTTACAGATGCCCTGATCATGTTTTTTAGCAACCGATACCATTTGATGTTTGACCCTATCGGCCCATACAGATCGTTTTTGTGATTTGTTTTGTTATGGCAGCTGATGTACAAGGCTCCAGGCTATTACTTTTTTACACCACCATCCCAAAAAATATTTTCAACCGCACTGAAGTTAGTGTGTCATCAAAAGTTCTATTCTAAATATTATCCGTTCAAATTGTTATAGTCATCTTGAGTGGTTATTTACATTAAAACACGCAATTCAAATATAGGTTTGTTTATTGATAAACTAAATCTTAGAATTAGCAGTTTAATATTGTATTACAGATACATCTTCTTAGAACTAGCGTTATCTATTTTATTTGGTGTGAAAACATCTCTTTCAAACAACTGTGTTCAAGTGTCTCGACAAAAAACCTAATTTTACAAGATTATAGTTGACCACATCATGATTACATTATAATTTACTTTTGCCCCAAACTCTTTATTTCTGAATAGAATCTGAGCACCAGTGCTGCTAACTGTATTACCTCTCCTCCCGTTGATTTCACCAGATATTTGTTCGTCAGAGCAGTATCAGGTATCGACGAGTAAATGGTTCTACATGAAGTACGTGTTCCCTACTTAATTTCAAGAATAATGGCGGGGTCCCCTAGAATCACTGAGATGATGCGTGCACATCATTTTACCTCTCTTTGTGGCATTAGCATGTAAATGAGTCTAAATCAGTTTCACACTGTGACTAAATCAGGTCACATTGGGAGGAAAGAAAAATGGCAAAGAAAGTGGGAGAGCAAAAAGAAAGCCTTCTCCCAGTGCTTGGTGAAAGAGAAACCCATTCATAGCTGCACTAATCATGGATGGCACTAACGAATTGGAGAGAGAGAGAAATAGAGAGAGTGAGAGAGAGGGGTCCTTATCTCAGTATAAGTTAATCATATGATATGACTCTAGTTCGGGTTCAGCTTTGTGAACACAATTTGTATGGAACAAAAGTTACAAATTCTTGTGAATCCCGCGTGTCAGTGTTACAGCAGCCCTTGCATGGAAGTCACCGCTTCCAGGGGCCATTAACTAAGGCTACTTCCACACTTGTATGATTCTGTTATGTTCCATCCTAACCTGCCTGGAAATGAATATCACACACACACACACACACCAGCCTGCAGTTATCCAATTGTCTGCTTTGCACCACTTGTGCGAGGCAATCAATAAGAAGAAACACTTACAAATCAACATTTTACTAGATTATGGGTCAATAAATTTAGTCAACACACCTCTCACTCGTTTTCATTGTTGTTTGTTCTCACATTTGTAGCTCTGCCGTTTGGCTTGAGACCATTTATGCTTTTTGTTCGTTTACAGTTTCTTTGTGGACTTCACAATAGTTGTGCAGAACAAAATAAGCATTGATAACATTAGGAAAGTACTCCTTTATGAGTACATCGTCCTCCTCAAAGCCGGGACTTCAAACTCTGTAGGGCTGATAGTGCCGCTGGTAGTGGTGTAACGGACCCGTGTTCATCTGTGATCATCACAGATCACCCCACTCGAGGTTCGGCATGCACGTAAACCGTGGATTCATTACACAGTTTAATGTTAGCAGTCACAGTTTAAAATAAAGTTTAGCTCAAGATTGTTATCCGCCAATGTTCAGTAAAATATGCAAAAAGGACATCGGCATTTCTAGTCACCAATCTCTGATAATATTACATTGTAAACAACCAATCCATGTTTAAATTGACAGGAGGAGAAAATCCACACTACTACACAAGCCTGGAGCTTTCAAACTCACACGGCGTCATTAGCGTTACTCCTTCGTTTAGGTGCTTTAAGACTTCGATAGTAGTGTAGACGCTAGGCCTAAACGTAGCAAAAGATATGCATTTCAAAAACGGAGACAGTCATGTGGATGTAGCCTTAGTGCTCGCTACGCCTTCTTTCCTTGCGGAGAGTGACGGTGCCCACTGTTCCTGGAGCGACTGTTATCCGGGGTGGACAGTCCTGATAGTTTTGCTTTCTGCGCACAGCCAACCCGTCTTGAAACTCGGACTCCTTCCTGTTGTGGTGTGTCATCACCATGCATTTCTTAACAAGCAATGTGTTTATGATTAAATGCTTTACTATAGAGCAGTAGAAAAATACTCTGGTACAAGTCAAAGTTCGGCATTCAAAATGTTACTTACGCTAAAGTACAATGTACAAAAGTATTGCCATCAAAATATACTTAGAGTACCAAAGATATAAGTATACTCATTATGCAGAATGTCCCATAAAAATATGTCTACGTAGGCCTCTATCATTGGATTATATCTATAGATGCATATCTGTGGACATCACTATAATGTTGGTAAAAGTGCCGCTAATTTGAACTACTTTATAAACTTAAATAATACATTATAGCTATTTAGTAGATTTATATTTTGTATTAAGAATCTGAATCTGCAGAATAGCTAGTTACTAATATTGCCAAATAAATTATGAAAAAAAGTTTTAATTGTTTTATTTATGCAGACAAAAGAAGAAAAGGTATTCAAACTCCATTGGAGTTTCAAAAGAACGAACCTTGGCAAACAAGTGCCATTGCTAGTGTGTTATGATGTGTGTGTGGGTTTGTGCTAGTGGGTTTTTTCATGATCTTATTATACCCATTTTGCGAACCCTCCTGCTGCGTTGTGAGTCATAACAGAGCCTCCTCTACCTTGGTAAGCTGTTACTTATTATGACATTACTTACGCTTAAAATGCATCAGCCAAACCAGCTCATTAGCTGCTACATTTGTGTGAGGGTGTACAGAGAGCCTCACCTGCTGCTGATATTGTTGGGACGCACAGACAAATTCCCATCTGGTGAATTTCTTCTCTCAATGAGATTGCTGCTCTTCGAAGAAGCAACGCTGTCTCTAGATAAGTAAATGTATTTCCACCTACAGTACAAGGCAGCATGCTGTTGTTATTCAAGCATGACCAATGCAAATCAGGCTGAATCTTAAATTGCTTTGGAGTACCAGCCTCTATATCTTTAGAAAGTAGCAGGACCTCAACGGGATGCAGGACTTCAGCGGCTGCATCCGACTGTTTTTAGTGAGGTACTGTCATTGCTCATGTTTTCCTATGATGCATTGCAATGTTTTGGAATTTTGTTTGACTGAAAGTCCGTACAGGATTCAACAGGTCTGTGACGAGGGGGCTTTGGAGATTGTCTCAATGAATGTCTTTGTAAATGGATGTCATTATTGGGATACCTGTTAGTGCATGAAAATACACCATATACACAATGGCTCTGTGCTTTGAAACCCTGATAAAATACCTCTTCATACACTTTGATACTGAAGAGTTTACTTTAAATGTTAATTTCTTTCCACGCAAATATCAGAGTACAAAGCAAAATATAAACATCTAGGCTATTTTAGAATAAGATCCGGTCACTGATAGAATCCTGCTTCATCTGGCGAACCATAAAATCAGACAATAAATATGGTCACTGCAGACTTAGAAGGTGCACATCCTTCTAATGTAGAGGGTTCACACCCACACAGGGTCAGAACGATGCTGAATCGAGGGTCCATAACATAGACAACCAAATGGCCACCTGTTTAGTTTTGTAAGATTTGTGTTCAAAGCTCCGGGTCCCGTGGCCGCAGGAAATTCAGGATTCAATGAGTTAAAGTTTAACAATATTTAATGGCAAAGATAATACTCATGTAGCGTTCTCCAGACCAGTAGAACCATGTCTCCCCAGAACAAATGCTCGGTCGTTAGTCTGGTCATGCAAATGAATTCACACCTAAAGGTTAGTTCCATTGGTCAGTTCAAAGGATGCCGCTAAGCCAACTGATAAGCTGGCGAGGTCAAAGCCTACACTTCCGGTCAAGGACAGGAAGTTCCCCATCAAAATAAAACCCACTATCTGCCTTCAGAATAAAAGCAACACATTAGGTTTCAATCGGCATCCATTTTAACTATTGTCTAAACAATAAAACATCCATTCATTCTCATGCATCATACAGTTAATCATTACATTTGTCATTAAAACAGAATAATAAAACAGTGATCCTCTCTTATGTTTCACAATACATTCCTCCAATATATTCCTCATAATATCCCAAATTAATTATCATATCTTTCTTTATGTATTAATTTAAAACATAAACTTCTCTTATCTACATGTGCAAATATATATATAAAATCCACTACAACCCAACAGTTTCTTTTACAACACAAACACCTAATTACACTAAATTAGGCTCATTTTGAGGAGGTGCCTAAACGCGTTATTGTCATTTTACATACAGTTTTAGCATTTTGTGAATACTCAATATTTTGAATACTTTACTGTACAAATTCTAATATCTTTGAATCACAGTTTACAACACAACAGAAAAAGCAGTAGTTCTGGGTTTGTCATGTATTCAGACAAAATAACTGTACATCTCAAGACACTAAGCTACGTTAAACCAACTGCATAAAAGAATTTCACATAATGTCTGATTTTGGCTAAGGAGGCATTTCAAAGGTCAGAAAAGAGGTTCAATACCTCAGCAATAAGCTCAACAGCAGTCCGTTGGCTTGGTCGTACATGCTTAGATTGGATCACAGGAATAATGTTGCATTGCACGTGTTTCCTTTTAACACTGACTAATGAACCACACTAAGAGTAAAGCTGAAGGTCAGGACATCCTAACTGGACTGTTAGCAGCCAGTGGCTCGTTTAGCTCTGCTCTGCCTGAGAGCCTACTCATTTCATCCTCAGTTCCATCTTTACGTGCCTCAGGTCTGTAATTCAGGAAAGAGAGCTTAGTTATTGCTGTGGGACAGGAGGTCAAGGCAGCATAGTGAGCAACCTTGTAAAAATGTCGACGGGGTGTAAACTGCCAGCGAACAGCTTATGTAAGGTTTTAGAGTGAACAGGGTACTGTAAGCTTGTGCCTGCCATGACATGGGAGGGAGGGAGGATGGAGATCAATTTGGATAGATTTCCTGCTGGAGATGGCCTCTGATGAGCTGAGACGTAGGCGTGCATACAAGTTTGTTTGTCTGTGAGCTTGTTTATTTGCTGAATGCATGTTTAGTATTGAGGTCTGCAGACTGTTTCCATTAACATTACATTTTTAAACAAGGAGATTCATCATATCGCTTACAGTGGAGGCTTACAGTTTCCACATCACACATCATCAAATTGCAGAGCTTTAAGGTGAGCACAGACAAACGTCCCCCCTTTTGGACGTATTCACAATTTATGATCACTATCACTATTTTTTTCTCCAGTTCTTGTCAGATAGCATGTAGAGCTTGCATAGTTAGTTTGCTGTCTGGTTTCTGTGTTAAGAGTGTACAGCTAATTCTTTACAGCACAATGTAACAACTCTTTAATACTATAATTAGTTAGGAATAATCTCTGAGGAATGACCTATGACATTGGAAAGGCCTTCAGGTAAACAGACGCAAAGGCAGCAGCAGCAGTTATTGGTGAAATTAAAGAAATGTAGGAATCAAATACAGAACCTGTGAAACAAATGTGGTTTCTTGTGTTTGCTTCACAGTATCTAAGATGATATGGTGCTGGGAATTAGGCTATACAATCTGTCAAGATTCCTAGATTGCACGATTTGAGTATCTCCTCTTTCTAATTGTTTTTAAAAAATTGTCATAAAAGAGTGTTTTATTTCCAACATAGCCGTGTAGCTGCAAGTGTGCTGCAGAGCGAGTTGGACCTGTGGGACCAATAGCAGCCTCAGGGCTGTATGCAAGTAGGAGGGGAGCCTGGCTGAACTAGAGCAGTAGTTAGATGGGAGAGACACTATCATTGTAACTATTCTGTGACAAGAAATGTGTTCGGACCATCACATTGTTGGGAAGCACCTCAAATAGTATCCCTGCAAGAATAACAGTGTGTAGTAAATCTAATGGTTTAGACTTAGTTTTCCAGTTGGTCAGAGTTATGCTCAGAATAAGGTTAGGATACATGTTGGAGTCAAGCATGTTCATGTCATGTTTAAGTTTGGGTAAACATTTAGAGTGCTAAATGGGAAGTTAAAACTATGTCCTCACTAGTACAAACTATTGTGTGTCTGTTGAAAATAAACATGTTGTCATCCCCTCTCTCCGACATTTTGCCAGGTAAAACAATACATCTGTTCTGAGAAGAAGCCTTAAGTTCTTTTGAGTTCTTTAAATCCAGCTGTTTTTTAAGTCCATTTTGTATATGTCGTGATTGCAACGCCAAGTGAAAATCTCTTGATAAGACTTTGTGTAATTTGGCGCGTAGCTGCTACTGTTTTCATCACATCTCACACCTCCAGGGTTTTCCCCCGAGACTTTAGCCTTGTTTGTACTCTCAACCAGATGTGTACATGGTCAGCTGCGGACACTACGGCGTAGTCGTTTATACTGTCTGCTTCGAGGACGTGTTCGACACATGCGCAGTAGATCGCTACGTTCCCACTTGCAGCGTATTTGCCGTGCTAACAAGTCCGTACAATCACAACAAACGGATGTGCCCACGCGTCGACCCGCAGATGCCAAAATATACGTCACGCAGATGGCAGAAAGTATAGCATCTGCTTTGAGAGGGCCTCGGCATAGCCATTTACCTTAAGCATTACAATTATTATGCATAATCATGAACATCCTTATGTATCATTGATTTTTTTTCTCGTGGCCAATAAACCGATGGTGACAACAGTGGTGCTTACAGGAGAAGGGCTACCGCGAAAACACTTGCATGTTATGGATTCACAGAGTATAGACATGTAACATTTATAAAACAGGCATGATAGTTAAGTGACATTGTTTTATTATACCTTTTTGTCTATCTACCTTGCTATTTGGCACTTAATTAGTGTGCTGAACATCTTTTTATCAGTGCTCATCATGGCCCATTAGCAACAACCAGTTAAGACCTGCGGTATTCAAACAGAATGACTGGTAGATTTGCCATCATCTGCAATATTATGTACTGCTTTTGCAGGACTTAAACTATATCTAAATTACATCACTATCATGTTCACCCTCCTCCTCTGTATGTGCATAGGCTCGTCCAGATGTTCTGTTTTTATGTTCGGGTTTAGGTTTAGGTTTAGGTTTAGATTTAGGCTTAGCAGAAAAACGCTTAGGCACTGTGCCTAAACAGTATAATGGCTGAGAAAACCCTCCACCTGCCTAGTTCTTGGCCCTTTCACTTCACTTCACTTCACTGAACATAACCCCTGCTGGTTGATGTAAAAGGGCAATCAAGCTGACACCAACAATGTGCATGCTGCTGGCGTGTTTTCTGGTTAATCTGATCCAACTGCTGAGTTTGGGACAGCAACTTGTGGCTGTCACTAAGGGACTCAGGCCGTGAGGATGAGATGTGACATTTGGCCTTGGCTTAGTGGCAGATGGTGAAGCCCTGCTATCAAAGTTTGTGAAAATACAGCTAATGTTGTAAATTCATCTTGTTATGGGCCAGTGACTCTCATATAGCCTCCGTTTCAAACAATGGAAGTCTGGTGTTGGATTTAGATTTGAATTAAGCACATCTCACATCTGCCAGAGCTCAAGCTCAATATGATATATCTAGATGCTGATTAGAGCATGTGTAATGTCAAATTCACTGTTGTTTGCACAAGTTTAATTACAAATATATGTGTATTGTAAGTATCGTTTTAAAATCTACATGTATTCTTTATGTTGTGGATCCGTGTCAAGAAAGTTTGTACAGGATTTGGACAGCCTATTTTCATCCCGAGCGTTATGCAATTGCAAAAACATCTATTATGAATTTGGGTCCTTATTTCAGTCGAATAGCAACTCCGCACAGCATCACTCTGCTTCGTGACCCGACAATCCCGTTTCTCATCGACGCCCCTCACACCCAGGCAGGATTAAGAGATCAAAGCTCAATCTTCTCGCTGAACTGTGTGTCTTTCATTTTCGATGCTCAGTTTGACGCTCTTTTCCCTTTTTGTGTTTTAGGTCATCGCCTGGAGCAAACAGTAGAGCTGCTCTGCCTACCTACGGATATCAGTGAGTTGGCTTTACTGTGCCTTGGCAGGTTTATGCAGTATACTGAAGAGTGCTGGAGGAATTGTTATCGTGCCACATGAAAGGTAGTCACGGTCTCCCAAATTGTAGAGACAGTTTAGACTTGTCGAATCTACACAGCAATAATGACGAGATGACCACTGTCCAATGTTGTGTGTTTCATTGTATTGGAACAATCAGACCTGTCGCTGGACACTGAACAGACAGACACAGCCGCCTCTGGGCCCTAAGGAGCCCCTTAACTCGCCTGGCTGTCCTCTGACTCGTGCCATTGGAGCGTAGAAACAGAGAAGGGAGGAGATGAGGTGACATAATAAGGTCTACATAGGGAAGGGAAGGGTCAAGGTATTTTGTAGTGTGGGGCTTTATTCAGGTAGCTGACCAGGTTACTTTTCTTGGTGTTTAAGGCTGCATACAGCTTGTGTCTGTAATGTCTTTACTTACTATATCCATCTCTATGGTGGAGCATTGCAACAAGTTGACTGGTTATTAGCACAGGTGTTAGACAAAGTAAATTATAAATAATAAAAAAGTTATGTTAGTAGCCCTTTTAATTGATATCACACCTTCCTAACTGGCACATTGGGATGGTTCACAATGAGAAAACAAACCTTTGTAACAACTACAGTATTTGCTAATTTACCACCCACTGAGTTATTGAATTCAGTGGCTGAACTCTGTTGTCATGCCACATTACCAATGGCAGTTAAAGTTATCTAATTTGTGAAAATGTTAGGAAAAGAACACCCGTCACATTATTGGAATATCATGATGGAAGCGGGTCCACATCACTCAGCTGTGTGCTGACGGAGGAGGAGGGAGAGCACCATGTGAGAACCAGACTGAGAACATACTGTACTGTACAAGGGTGGAGGAAGAGGACGCAAAAACAACAGTTGAGCAAGCCACAGTGTTGTGAGCCTCTCAACACTGCCTTTTATCATCATTTATTTATATTCTGCTAGAATATTCATCCACCCTGGTACAGCGCCATCCTCCTAAAGAGATAAATTAATAGAGCTCTGCATCATCCTGACACTCAACAGTGTATCACAGCCTTTGTTAGTGTAGTCACCTGAATGTCATCCGTCATCCACCAACATCTTCCATTCATTGCAGTTGTCTGCCTATTTCACGTTTGATGTTGGTTTTGTCAACATCCTTTTCTATGAAGGGATTAAAGTAAGACGAAGCTGAGCTGTTTGTTTTGGGTTTCAGACGTTGACCCACAGTGTGGTCTTTAAGGAGCTGTGACTCCAGGACCAGATCCCTGACGTAAGCCTCGCAGCCACACTCACGCTTGAGTAGGTCTGTAAACAGCCTCGGAATAGGTCTCCGTCCATCTGCATGCCACTGATATGGTAAATCCATTTGGTTTCAGACAGGGAACTTTATCGGTAGTCAAGTTTTTGGGAGGGCTGCATTTGAAATTTGAGTCAGCCAGTGCAGTGCAGTGATGTGTGCTCCATCTGCCAGCTGCTATGTTTCACTTATTCTGATTAAATCCTTTGAAGATGAAGAGAAGGACAAAAAATCTGTCAGAGCCGTAATTTCTTAGATATCATCAAAAGCCAGTGATGCTCCTTTAATGTGTTCACTAGTTCTGTGATACCACACTGTGAATGTACTGATAACTAACCCCTAAATCATGGTGGAATTTGATACCACGCTATGAAGTCGGTCACATTCGTCTCCACATATGCTGTTAACTTGGTGAGGAATCATCTCCACTCTCTTTTCCATTATTCCTAGGGATTGCAATTATCTGAGAACATAAAATAATCCACAGTATATTGTGTGGATGCACTGCATGAATGTGTGCCTGTGTCTGCTTCATAATATAGCATGGGAATTATTCTGCATATTGTCATTTAGTCAAATTTGCCAGCCCTCCGGCACAAAATATATGAAGTTGCCATAAATGTATGAGGTTTTCTGAGAAAGATGTGAAAAAACATTTTCCATGAAGCAAGGTGCCTCTCATCCGCTCAGATAGCAGTCCCCGCCGCAGTGTGTAGCTCAGCTAAAGTGCAGCGATTTATACTGATATAATCTGAATGAACGGAATTTGAAATTGCTCTCCTCTGTAATACCAATACCCTGGAACCATCACACACGACCAGAAAACAATTGGCTGCCCAAATAATTCCTAAATATGCAAAACACACGCAGGAAATCACCATAAACTGCATGTGGTTTCCTAATGTAATTTTTACGAGAGCATTTCCACCGCTGTAATGTGTGATTGAATGAATACAACTCATAGTTGGCTAACCCCCGTTTAGACACTAATGGGCAGTAAGGGGTCGTTAAACACACTTCATTCAGACTCAAAAACTAGCAGCGATGAATACAGGCAACCGGCTCGAAGTTGTTGTGTAACTCCTGTAGGTTGATAGAGAAGGTAAAATACCAAACATTGCATCAGAACCTGTTGTTGGTGCACCGAATCACAAAACTCATGGTTCAGATCGCATCACGGTTCTGAGTTTCAGATCGGATCAGCTGGGAAAAAAAGAGCAAGTATAACTTTAAGAGATGACCCGGTTCCAGATCATCTGATGAGCCAAACGGATCGTCTTTGTTACTGTTTTGTTTTGTTAGCAGCTTGTATACAAGTCTTCAGACTTTTTTTGTTACCAATCTTATCCTTTTATTTTGTTCTAGTCGTCTATAGTGGTTATTTACATACACACGCACAATTGAAATGATTAGGAAATAAAAGATTGTTCCTCCTTAATTTCTATTTTGCAACTGTATGTATTCAAGTTTCTCGACAAAAACTACATTTTATAAGATTACATTTGAACATATTATGAAAATGTTATAATTTACCTTTGCCCAATACTCATTTTTACTGAATAGCTCTTTAGTGCATTGTAATGTCACTGAATGGACCTTCCTTATGTTACTGCCATTGTTACTGGCTCTCCTGCTGCCGATTTCAACACAAATTTGTTATTCACAAAGGAGCAATATTAGGGATTGCTGACTAAAAAGCAATAATATTTTTACTGAATATAAGCCACTAGCAATTAGCGGTAAAACTTTATTTCATACTACGATGGTAAGACTGTGTAATAACCTGCAGTTCACATGCGTGCCATTGGGATCATGGATGAACTACGGTCGTATACGACCTGTCGTGATTCAGTGCCATGAGCAGAGTTCTCAGCAGGTGAACATACAGCGGAAGGACAACCTTTGTATCCACAATGCCTGTATACTGCCCCCTTTAATAGGGACTAAATGAGGGAAAGGTCCACGGTTTTAGTTTTCGAGCAGAATGGAGAGACCAGATACAGAGTGATGTGATGTAAGGGGATTCAAATGAGAGCTGCATTAATCCAGATTTCTGTCGTCATGGGATGAGTGCTGCTGTGTTTGGTCAGCCAGTCCTGTTGAGCCCCGTCAAACCTTCTCTGTCCTTGCTATCTCTTGTGTTCTCTGGCTGCATCCCAAGGGAGAGTGAAATTAGTACTCAGCACATCACAGTAAAATGACTGAGGCAATGTATCTACAAGCTGCCAACTTTGACATTGATTTATGTCTCCTCAGATCTGACCTTTCATAAAATAAATATAAGCATGACCGTTCTCTCAATGAGCCATACTGATGCAACATAAACACCATCAGTGAAAGCATAATCCTACATTTAAATTGAAAGCTGATATTTGTTGTGAGACCCTTGGGATAATATGCCTTTACTGCAGACATGCAATTTACATGTCAACTGTCAACTTCAGTCAAAGGTCTTTTCAACTCATTTCAATTTTGTTTACACAGCCAAAAGGTAGGTAGGTAGGTAGGTGTGTGTGTGTGTGTGTGTGTGATTTGCAGTCTGTACAACATATGACACCTTCTATCATTAGACCCTCAGTCAGGATAAGCCTGAAGCCTCATCTAGGTTTTCTTTTGTGTTTTTATAGTTTTCTGGGATCTATGCCTTTGAAATCTGTACAGCCTGCAGTCTACTTTTACGTTATTTCATATTTTTTGACCATCCTGCTTCTATTTATTTGCCTGTGTATTATATTCCACTTCCCTTGCTGCATGCCTTTTTTGCTGAGTTTTTTATGACTGAAACAACTATAAATACAACGTTTACAATTATTACTATAGACCAGTGACTTCAATGACATCTGTGATTTATGTTAATTGGGGGCATCACTCCACATTAATTAGTTTTTCCGGCCTTGCTTTTCGGCTGCAGCTCTCTCTGTAGCAACAGAAAATAATCGGCAACTATTTTGATAATCAAATAATCATTTAAGTCATTATTACCTTGACTTTAAGTGAAGAAAATGCAAAACAATCTCTGTTCCATCTTTTCATTCGTGAGGATTTGCTACTTTTTTGGTTTCATGTGAAAATAAACTGAATACCTTTTAGGTCAGGAAAAAAAACTATCTCACAGCATTGTGACATTTTATAGACTAATTGATAAATATTTAACAGACTAATCAATAATGAAAATAATCATGAGCCCTAGTTTCAAACCAAGACATCAGCATACTTTCACAGCAGGTATATTTGCCAATAAGCTTCTTTTTTTTTTAGTCCTATTAGTTAAACAACACATTGAAAAATCAGATCAGAATACAACAGTCAGGTCTCCCAGTCGCTGATAATAAAATAGCCCCTCTGCACCTCAGAACCTTATCAAAGCTGTATTAAAAGTCTTCTTTCACAATACAGTCCTAAACCCCAAATCATTATATTTTATCTCAACGTTTTATGACTTTGCCCTTTCAAAGTCCTCATAACAGCCTGTTTGATGTTAATGCATTATCCAGTTTATCTTTGAACTTGTTGGGGATTTACAGTGAGATGGAAGAGAGGAAGCAAAGACCTATCTCGGTAGAGACGACTGTGATCAGGACTACTCTTGGAGTCCTGCATGTGTTGCCTTGACATTCACTATTTAAACCAGGGCAAAGGGCACAGACGCAGCAAGATATATGTTTTATATTGTAGAGATATACCACTGAGCCAGAGCCAGCCTCTTTACCAAACCCAGGCACCGACTGTGGTCCTGTTGGCACAGTTTCCAATGAGCAATGTGAGCAAGATTTCCCCAAAGAAATCTAGGTTTAGAAATATGCAATCCTAAAATAGCTTTGAATCATACATTATTACAAAGCAGGCCTGCCTCCTCTGTCAAACTGCACTTGCCGCAGTGATTGTCTTCTTGTTTTCTCCAAGTTTCCACATCTGAAAAGATTCCCAAACATCATTAGCATATCTTTTGATATGAAGAAACTTCCAGTAGACTTTTCTGTCTATCAAAAGTAAACACACTAAAAAAGGAAAACATCCTTTTGTAGATGATGCAACACACATGAATGAATATTGTTTTGACATTTGAATGTACAAAAGAACAGTTGCTGGGGAATACGGAAACCTACCGAGCTGCTTTTGGGCCAGGAGTGCATGCGTTATGTGTTTCTGTGTGAGCGGAGTGGGCAGATTTCAATCTTCCAGCCTGACTCGCCGTGTTTCTCCTGGGTTGAGTAAAGCATTAAAGGATGCTGGGAGATGTGACACCACCTACTCAACCTGCCACTGCTTCAGCAGGATTGATTCGACAATTTCACACATGCACACCCCCACCCCACCGAGACAAATGTAACATACGAGAGCAAACTGTGTCAACTCTTCACACACGTTGTCATACAGGCCTAAACACGCACACACCGATGTCCTTGCAACATGGGGACTGGATCAACAATCACCAGCAAGCCTCTTTGTGCCTGTCTATATTTGTTCTTGTCAGGAGTGGTGCTGCTCCTCTGTAGGCGAGCTGCATGCGTGATTAGTCCTCTGTCAGCTGGCCAGCAGTGATACTGAAACCAAACAAAAGCACATACAAAGCGTTGCAGCCCGCATGCTGTCATGGTCCGTTTCAGGATGTGCAGGCAGGCGTGTGCAGCTCGGGTCAACACATCGCACCACTGCAAAGCAAAGAAGAGTAAAACATTCAACCTTGTTTTGTTCTTCAGAAGCAAACGTTGACAAATTGGAAAAGTGAACGCCTAGGTCCGTTTTCAATTAACAATTCATTAGAATCAACACTTTGGTGAGGAAAAAGGAAGTCTAAGGCTGACTGTGTGTGTGTGTGTGTGTGTGTGTGCGTGTGCGTGTGCGTGCTCCTTGTTTGGTGAAAGCTGGTGGTTATTTTTCTGCTGTTTTCCCTGAGTGGTTGTGTGATTGACCAAAGCCTGTCTGTCTCTCAATAAGATAAGGGGATATTTCCCGGCCCAATATTGCTTGCTGTGTTCTGTGCTGTCACTGAATACAATGACCATCACCACATTCAATGAATATTATTAGCATTTATAATACGGGTAAATGAAATCAAGCATTCTGATTGGTTGAGAGTGAGTCACGGGGTGTACTTTATTCAGCCATAAAGTCCTGTACAACCTGTTTACATTTATCTGAGCGTTCCATATCAGTGCGCACTCAAAATAACAGGTAGATTTTGCTTGGCCGTTAGTTTCATTTCAAACTTGACAGTTACCAAACATGTTTCAAGTGAACTTTGATATTTTGATGAGTGGTTAGCCAAAGAGGAACTTCAGGTGGACATCATGCTATCATAGATAAGAAAGACATTGAGACCTATGAAATGTTGCGCAACGAAAAAAAGCTCCCTTCAAAGCTACTGGGCTACTGAAATGAGATACACAACGTTTGGTGGCTACAACTATTTTGTGGTGAAAGGCAGCTTACTATTCGCTGGCAACCGTATTATAAAAGCAATAAGGTATTCGAGGCAGTACTGTATCGTCAACACCCTTGAACCGGACATTATTGTACGATACAGTCCTGCCTCTTGAACCTTATTGCTGAATTATCCTCAGGATTCTTTCAATGTGGAGGACAGCTTTGTGGTAGAAGCACACTGTTTTTTCCGTAGTCTGATATCTGAGCTGCCTCTTAGAGAATAGAGTTGATACTGTGTATTGTCCAGTCAGTAAATGTAACTATGAGGCAGCTGTCGAACGTCCATTAATGTATATGATTAAAAAGAAGTCAACTGACGCAGTAGTTCCAAGCCATTGACGTTGTTCTGGTTTGAAAGGACCCCATGGAGTTTAAAAGAGGGAAATAACTGCTGTTGAATGAAAGTTGACCAAGAATGAGGATTATATGCCTGAGGAGGGAACCGTTTCTGGATACGGATCGATAACCGCAGAACTGTGAAAGACCTCCAATTAAGGGACCAGATGGACCATTGTGTCATTCAGGGAGCAATTCTCACCTCCATCTTTCCAGACTTTGAGTGACCATTCAGGAGGAATGACGGTTCAGGGTAGCAGACCAGTATTGTCTCGTGGTATTGTCCTTTCTGCGCCATGGCTGTTTGCAGAGGTCCGTGTAGTATATATCTGTCTTTGCGTGGTTTTACTTATTCAAGGGTGGGAGCTAATGCTAAGTGGGAGCCAAAAGTCCTCAATGAATACAAAGACCTGGATACAGTATGGTGCCAAAATCAGAGCAGTACAAATAATAGTCTTGAGTATTGTCATAGTTTCACAATTCATATAACTAGCTCTCAGGGTGAATACGAAGTTAATATATTCATGCATTTCTCATATGATAGAACAGTCACTTACTGGATTTTTATTTTGCCATTGATTGATCTAAAGGATTTGCTACATTCACAAGAACTTCTGGGTTCAGATTGACTGAGCAGTCTACAGGTGCCCACATGATACCAGAGTGTTTGCACCAACTCTGATATTGATATATTACTAATATGTTTTCTACGAAACAATTTTTTTCATCTATAAAAAGAAGCCAAAGATCTTACATGTCATAAAGGTGGTCAATTTGTCAAAACCTGTGTTATTATTTGCTGAAGTAGTGAACAAATCTTGTTGGTCAAAAGCAAGATTGATAAGATTGATTGTGTCGCAAACTTTATTGTATCAAACAAACTAATCAGATCGGCCGCTCTGTTCTAAAGAGTCCAAGACCCAAACCGTGTGACTTGCCCATTAACTTGCATTGTGGCTTTTTGGAAGTAAGACCTCCTACGCTTGAGTATAGTCAACCTACAATGCACAAAGTATAAAAACAAAAGACTTTAAACAAAAACATCTTTTCCTAATTAAAACTTGGATCATAACTTCATTTATTCTGATTATTTAAATGACCAATTATTCAATAATTTTTTTATATGAACTGTTTTGCTTTTCAGTTAAATTTTCAATCTTACTTCTCATTTCCTGAGATGTATCCACTCTGTCAGGATCCACACCAAAAATTACTAATCCCTTTTCAAACAAAAATAAATAGCGTATATTTTTCTGTCTTTATGCTTTCCTTCCATGTTGTATCAGTAAAAAGAACAAACAAACATCATTTTTAATTAGCAGCATCTCCGTCATCTTCATTATCGCCCTCATTTTTTATTTGGCTATTAGATTAATACCCATTTATTTGGTTGTCAGATTTCCGCCCCCCTGGATGGGGAGAGTGGTGTGGGAGGATTTCTCATGAAATCCAAAACAAAAATCTGGCGTGTGTGCAGAGGCGGCATTCACAACAATGAATTGGGGATGTCAAGGCTGCTTTTACAGTTTTTCCCCCAAGTTCAACAATTTTACATATTAGAATGACTTATTGCTTTTTTATCGGTCTCGTTCTCTCTCAATTTCCCTCTCATCAGTAACCAAACCCCGGTGACCGCTTCAATTAAACCCTGTGAAATTGCCCCAGTATCTGTGTCCCACTGGGACCATTTAGCTGTGTTTAGCTCTCTGCAAGCTGGGCTTGTTTCCAGGCAAACTTTAGAGAGTGTTTCATGTTCCTGCTTAAAATGTAGGCCAACCTAGCCCCCAAGTGCCACCTCAGAGCCCACAAACTGAAGGATGTGTTCCTACTGTGAGTTAACCTGGTTGGTTGCTCGGGTGCATTTAGTGGTCGCATGCAATCATTCTTAAAAAGGAGAAATGTATATTCTTCTCCTTACTTTGTTTACTCAAAGGCCAAGTTGTCAAAAACATTTGCCTTGCATCTTATTTAACTTGAACAAAGACGACAGCCAACCAAAGTGTACAAAAGAGTTTTCACTTTTTGGGCAGAAACCAGAGTGTTGGACAAATACAAATCTGCGATGGTGTGCGAGGAAAAGTGAAGGCATCATCAAACGTCTTTCATGGCAATCCATCCATTAGTTCTCAAGACATTTCACACAAAACCACAAATGTCAACCTCATGGTAGATCATCAAATTCATTCGGCTCTCATTCGTCTTCTGCATGGGTACCATAAATGCCCGTAAAATACAATGCACCCAACTATTGTGTAGATATTTCCGTCTGAACCAAGGTAGTGGATGGACCATCCCGAGAACTATGCCACTTGCTTGGCAATAAGCAAACATCGGCAAAGCAATTCTTTACTTTCTTTACTCCCTTAATGTTGACGATGTCTTTACATTTATTTGATAGTGTCCCTCTGTCTGCAGTGACGATAATAAATGTTTCCCTTGTTCTGATAAGGTCTCTCCCGTAGTCTCGTCTGATACTGGTCTACACTGCTGTGAATTGAGAAAAAGAAAAATCTGGTGTAATCATTCTGCTTTCATTTGTTTATTGGGGGTAAATTTACTCAACAAAAGTGGTGCCGTTTCTTGTGTCTCAAAAAACTGACTGTACTAAAGGGTGTACTGGTTTGATGTGCATGTGTTTGTTCTGCAAAAGGGATTACTTGATGATTGTGTGAGACCGTCCTCCTCTGAGAGACTGCGCTGCAAAACAAAGAGTTGCTGTGGTAACAGTCAAGGGTGAAGGAGGAGGGTGTGTCTGTGGTGTTGTGCTTGAAGTGGCGAGATGGACATTGGCGGGCAGAATGGCGGGGGAGCAAGTGATGCGTTCTGTGGTCCTTTGCCGTTCCTGCTGCTCACCAAGTCTCTGCTTTCCTTCTCTTCCTGTTTCCCGCGTCGCTCTCTCTTCGTGGTCCTGAAGCGAGTGGGAGGCTGTAAGGAGAACAAACGCTGAATCTCAATGAGACAGCTGAGAGGAAACTCATTTTCTCGCTCTGTCTCTTTCTGAGAGAGCCTTATTCTTTATTTACAAGCAGCACAGCTCAGCACGATTGGGTTATTACACGATTTATCAACATATGTTTAACAATGTGGAAATGCTGTCAGTTTAATGTTTTCAAGTTTGTTTAATCAGAGCTGACCCCAATAAAGATGACGGATGTCTGCTTCATGAAGGGCAGCAGAGATTATTTCATGGATTACTTGGTGTCTCAGAAAGTTTTTCCCATAATGCTTGAATTTACTCTTTTAGACAGTTTGTCAAAACCTAAAGCAGATGGTCTTTGGATAAATAGTATCAAGATGATACATTAGGAAGTGGGTGTATTGCAGTTATGCTGCCACTTGTATAAGAGAAGGGAGGGTGGCTGCAGTGGTTAGTTGACTAAGAAGGGAAGAAGCTTGATTATTTTCGTTACTTACTTCTATTATATAGATTGAAAGAATATTTTCTCCTTCCAGGATGATTACAGCAAATACAACACGTATTGCTTTGTGTTGAGGCTCCATATAGTGCTAGTTATTTTTGTGTCGTCCCAATCATTGGGCTCAAAGGCTGATTCTGATTTGGTGTCATATCTCCAACTTAAAACGATTTGATTCACGGGACATAATCCTTTTTTTCCAATGTACACAATATGCCCTCTAGGAGATGAATTTAACTTACTCAGTCATCAAGCAATCAACCTCTGGATTTCAGGGAACAGTCAAATGAATTTGCAAAAAAATTATAATATTAGAAAAGAAAATGCAAATATCTCAATTTCTTTGATCTTTTTGGTTTAAAAAATAAATTTTAAGTAAAAGAAGAGGTACTTAGATGCTGACAATATCATCCTTTTGTTATAATTGCAAGGGTCTGGAGCCTATTCCAGCATGCCTGGTTGGAATATAGACTGTATATAAGAAGTGGACGTAGTCATCTAGACTGCTTGTTTTTGGGGCCTTGAGTTTGGCGATTTCGCTGAGGCAATCTTGGATTACGGCCGTCAACATGTTGTTTTTTTTGCCACCAATGAATGGAAGTTACCATATTTGGCAGCCACCTGTCGATCATAGTAAGCCCGCCCTAAAGCATACTCTATTTTACTAAAACATTTTCAAAATGAACATCATGCTGCATTGAAGACTTGCAACTAGAGATTGAGACTTTAAACTCATGTGTTCAATATTTACTGAGGTAATAAATCAAGTGAGAAGTAGGGTCATTTTGTCATAGACTTCCATGCAATCTGACTTCCTTTTGCAACTGGAGGAGTTGCCCCCTGCTGGTCAGTAGAGAGAATGCACAGTTTTATTTATTTTTGTACTCACTTTTTATTTAGTTTTCAGCAACATAACAACATATTTTTTCAGACAGTTACTTTGTCTGTCCATTTTTCAACTGTATGTATTCTTGGTACGCATGATATTCAGGAGCACACAGAAAGGACAACAAACATCAAAGAGAATGCAAGTTTTAAGAAACTACTGCATTGGCTTCACTTGAAAGAACAATACTGATTTCAGTAACACTTGCCTTTGAAGTCCTTGTTTAGTGTTTACACCATTTAATGCTAATATGACGTATCCCATGAGTTTCTATAAACCATAAAGAATGGGTACATGTGTTTTTTAATTAAATGTGGTTTGGATTCAAGCATTTGTGTATCGGTCTTTTTAAGACATTAAACTGCACGTTATGTCGATATTTTTCTGTCCGTTTGTGCAAAAAAGGGAGAAAGCGCCAAGCAGACATCACTCTTCAATTGAAACAGCAATTTTCTCTGTGCTGAGTAGCAGTAGGTTGCCAGGTCTTTATCTTAAAAAATAGAGAAGATTATTTCTCTCTGGAAACTCGGTGAACTCATCCGTATTCCTGTTTGTCTGCTTTTAACTTTGAATTCATCGGATGGCTCTCATTTCTTCCCTTTCATTGTAATAAATGAGCTGCAAGCTGTATTTTGACCACAGCATGTGCACATGCAGGCACCCACATAAATGTAGCTGAATGTATTTCATGTTAACAGTTAGCATATCCACAGTAGCATTTTATTGTCGAGCTATAATTTAAATGCACGTTGTGCTTGTTTTTCTGCTTATTAGACCAATTATATTAGGTTTTACCATTTTAATATCACACAATAGATTGCTTTGAAGGTTGTGAGTATTTAAGCCAGAGCCAACCAATGTTCTTTCTTTCCACCTTTGGCACAAAAGTAGCTGGTTGTAAATGTCTGGTTACATTGACAAATACATACTTTGTTTCTGATAACAAGATAGCCATTTTATATTGTGATCAAGCATGCAAAATATGTTTTGGCCATAAGTGTTCAACCAAACTAAACTGACTTTGGATGTATTTTAGACAACCCTTTGTCAATTATATATATGTCAAGATGTCAAATATGTGACATGTATTATCATGTGAAAAAAGATATATCAGCGATAAAAGATAAAAAGAATAAGGCCCCAGAGAAAAGAGAGTGGGAATGGGAAAGTTACACTTTAAATGACTAAAACGATCAAAGCAGCAGTTTGTTTCAACACATATGTTTTAGGTTTGGTAAAGCAGTGGTGAAGCTGGTGGTGGGCCTATATGGTTTAAATTAATTTCACAATGAAGTAGATGTTCTTGATATTGATCTCACTATGCTAATGTCCAATTGATGTTCATGCAATTAACTGTTCAATGCATCAGACTAAACCTTTGATACATCCAATTTGAAAAAAAGATTAAAATCTCTTAACTTGCAACCATTAGTGTAACTACTCGCCTCGGTGCAGTGATGTTGAAGTGCAATTGTTAAATAGGTGCGCAATATGACCGGGGATGTGATCTAACAGAGTTAAAGGCATTTTCACTTCATCTCAACTTTTGATCCTTACTTTCCCACGCCCTAAGAGGATTTGTTCATTCATAACTTAATGGAATCAATAGAGATACTTATTTATGTCCTACTCCATTTACAGAAGACTTGAATAATCACGCTATAATTTGACTGATGATCTCTCTTCTTCATGGTTCTTTCATAATTTATGTCCTGTCTTGTCTCTTCCCTGTTGAAGCTCGACTGTCTAATTCTCTGGTGTGAACAGAGGTCATATCTTAGAAGTCAAGACAGAGAGACATACTGTAGTATTCCCGAAACCCTCACTGACTCAGCCATCTGCTGCCTTAGGACTGCTTCTCTGACCCTTCTTTACCTCTTTATACACACAAACACACATGATTAAGACCTGCGTCTGCAGCATGCCTCGCACAAGTGGTGCTAAACTGCAATTGGGTTACTGCATGTGTGTGTGTGTGTGCGTGTGTGTGTGTGTGTGTGCGTGCGTGTGTGCATGCGTGTGCGTGTGAGAGAGTTTTTTGTGATAATGGTAACGGGTTGAATCAGTGCATTTATTTTCGGAGACCGATATGTTGTGTGTGTTCATTTGCCACTGCTTCTATTCAGGTTCCCATGGGGCTGGGACATGTTCATGCATATGTTGGGCAGAGGAACAACCTGTCCTAAAGAGACACACTGGTTTACTTTTTTAAACGCACCTCTGCAATTTCGAATTTCTGGATGAAGAAGCCAGAACAATATACGAACATATCCCCATCCCCAAGGTCTTCTTTTGTTGTTTTAAATTGTGAAAGAAGGGGCGTCCTGGTGGACAGGTTTTAAATTCATAGATTTATGAAATCTTGAAAAGTAAAGATATGTGGAACAAGATCACACAGATATATTTAGTTTGCCAATAGCACAGGGTGGACAGTGAAGAGGGAAGAGTAGAAGGAACAAAACATGAATAGACACAAACAGATTTTTGTTTGGTCTATGCTAATTAGATGAGGGCCAATTCCAATAAGTGATAACCAAAGGACGATTGTCTTGTTTCATGTTGCCTAACGTTACAGCTGCACACGAGCCAACTACAGATATTTACATAAATTCTCCGCTTGCAAAAGAGAAAATAACTCGTCGGTATAATGTTTCATGCCACTGAATATAATTAATCAAAGAACAAATTGAGAATATATCTGATAAAATAATTGCAAAAAGCACTGTAAAGCTTTTTCTTTTTCTCCCTTAATCACTGTATGATATTTTGATTTTCAAAGAAGAATAGGAAATGCTTAGATAAAAAAAAATGCAGAGAAACTGCACTGCAATAAGGGACACCAGTGCCTCAATGAGGCAGATCCCCTCTCCCACTGCCCCCCATCGCGCTACTCAGCATCAACAGTTCCTGTCCAGCTGACTGGAGCCACATGTGTGGTCACCTGTGGCCTGATGGAGCCTGACTTGGAGCATCAGGTCCAGGTGTCCACTTAATGTATTGAGTTTCAGTTGATGACTGGGTCAAAACATTACACCGAAATTAATTGGATTAAACAAACTACATGTTCCTTTTAATCACCATGTCCCTATACTGACGTTTGTTTGGGGGGCAATAAAACTAAAAAGGAAACTGAGAATGTGCTCATGAGCAAGGCAGTGAAATAAGTCAGTTGTTGTCAGTGTGTAAAACTGCCTTCTCCTGTAACTTCAGTAGCTACTTTAAAACAAATCTTCCCCTGATCTAATTGCCAAGTACAATTAAGGGTATTTTGTTAAAGTGGGCACCGTTTAATAATAATAATTTAGTATTATGCATGTAATTACAAACAAAACATCCTAATTAATGCATAAACAATACAATGTTTTTTTGGGGGTCTTTGTGAAAATTGCAAAAAGAAATGTATTCATTATTTGGAGTTGTGTTAATAAAGTGGATCGGTTGGGAAACGGATCATAAAAGTGCCAGTATAAATTAACCTCATGACATCTAGACACATACTGTGTGTGTATAAGCAGACTTGTACTGTTGAATGTTAATACTAAATCTGTCCTAATGGTACTGAACAGGTGGGATAAATCCCCTGTGTGTCTTGTGATAAACAAATGCATGCACATTCAATAAACAGTCACATCTGAAATGCATGCCAGACAAAGCAGATTGGGAAAAAGCCACACAGCGTGGGAATTATAGGATTTCTAAATGTACACAGCAGTTGTAATGGCACTCAGGAAAAATGTTACTTTAATCCAAAACATGATAATGATACACAAATACGGCAACAATATCACCCCAAAAACAACACTTGTGAATCTAGGACGCCAACAAAGAGGAGGTCAGGGTATCAGTCCCTCTGGGATGCGGTTACCAATAGTTACCAATCATTACTCCCAGCTCTGGAGAATTGAGCGAGGCGGGGCTGAGTCTTTGCAGGAGGACACTGGGATATATTGTGGAGGAGGAAGGAGGGTGGAGTCAGGGAGTTGCATGCTGTGGAGCAGCTGGTGGGGGAAGGGAGGAGGAGGAGAGATGGGAGGGAAGGAAGGAAGGAGGGAGGGTTGGGCCGTTGTTCCAGCAGATCCCTGTGCTATTGTATCCCACAGCCAAGCTCAGGACCTCAGGTAAGAGACACAGTTAGTGAACGTTTTCCTCGCTGTTAACAAACTGAGGTTGCTTTTCAGCCATTAAGTGAACACTAACATTTAAAACAGCACACAATGTGCTGTTTTAAATGTTAGATGTACATGTTGCTATGTTTGATCAGGCGTATAGAACATGTGCATCATGTGTATGTGTGTGCATTTACAAACACTGTGTGATCAGTAACCTTCATGGAAGTGCTCATATTTATTTATAACGTGCATGTGCCATGAGATAGCAGCAAGTGCTTTCTGTGCACATGTAATCTTTGTCCTCCGACTCGGCTACCTGTGGAATAACCAGCAGTGTGCATACGTGTCTGTGTTTATACTCTTTTTAGTATTTCCACGGTTGTGTTTTAGACGGGATGTGTTTGTGTCAGGTTGTGTAGAGCTAATTAACCAGTATAACCTCTGGTGATGGAAAATGTAATTATGGTCAAGGGGAAGGAAAAAGTGTGGAAACAACACCCCTCATGAGGGCAGTTGTTAATGGCAACTGGATGGCACACTCGAGTGGGGATGGCAACACAATGGATGGCAGGGTATGGTTTACAGAAAGAAAGATACAATAAAATGCAGTACAACTAATAGCAAAGTGCACTTATGGCTGAAATCTGTAGATTTGTATGTGTTGATGCTGGCTTGCATGTTTGTGTGTTTATTTTTTAATGTCTGTTCATAATGTGTGTGTAGCTTTATTTAGTAACATCCATTACATTTTTGTTTTTGGGGAAAGTAAGCCTAAAATGTTTAACATCTAGCCTTTGCTTTGAAGCTCCAAATGCTAATATAACAATGCTAGAAAGCCTTCTGGTTTATCAAACTGGATGATGTCACTTTTAGAAGACTGACCATGATTTGGTTAGTTTCATTATTGATGGTAGCATTATGCATTTGTTTTATCACCTCAATCACACCACACTCTCGTGGGTAGAGATTCAACTTCACGTTTTAGCCGATGCAAGATATCGGGCTACTTGCTTGTCTTCTCACCTGCACTTCCTTGCCAAGTTTTTGTCTCCATGGTCTCAGCCAGCAAGCTACTAAAGGACTATTAAAGGACTATCTCCCCTTCTGCCATCAAGCCTAATGTCATCAGGGCACATGTGCAGCATCGAAGTGGAGGTGACCTTGATTAAACTATTGATTGTTTCTCTGGAAGTGTCCCGTTAGGTTTATGTGAAGGCAGTATGCTTAGAAAGGCGCTGGTTCTTTGTGCCTATTGTTCTAAAGCTGAGTCTGAGTGATATATTGAGACCACTGTATTTGAAGCCAAAGTTGTGCTAAATAAACACAAAAGAGTTCCTCTGAATGTGAAACCGAGACTGCCGTGTTCAATTACAGGAATAGATTGGTTTCTTCTCGACCACTGAAAATGTGTTGCAGCTGTATGCAGAAAAAGATAAATGGAGGACTATGGTGTGTGTGTGTTTTTAAAGAGCAACTGCTGTGAGCAGATTTGCCATTTTGATGTGGGGTTGTACACATTTTCTTGTTGCCCTCGTCTTAACAGCTCCAAAGCTTACTGTCTTTAGCCTTAAACATTAGATTTGATCTATTCCTATTGAAGTATATTCCACTCCTGTGTATGCACTTTCATGGGTGGATTAAGTTCTATTTGAAGTAGCTCTAACACTGTCTGTATCTGTCTCCTAGGATCAAACCGATAACGATGCATGGCCTGTAAGCAGCCAGTCATGGCTCATAGGAAGAGGCCGGGGACCAGCGGAGGAAACAGTATGGCTGCTCCCGGCCCCACCTCCTGTCCCACCCCTCATCCTACAGAGTCATGTGATCTGAAAGCCCTCCCCCCTCAGCAACGCCCAGTTCGCTACCCAAAAGAGTCACATGAATCAACGCCTCTCCCCCGTTCCTGTAAGGCACAATATTCTCCTCCCAAGTCTCAAGACCTGAGTCGCAAGCATCCAGAAGTGGATGTTGAAGCAGATGTTGAAGTGAAGCGGTACAGCAACCAAGCAGATCCAGAACTAGTGGACCAGCGGCCAGCAACACCCTCCACGCCAGAACAAGGACATGGCCAAGATTACCATGGCCGGGCAGACTTCCACGGCGGAGCTGACAGCCTGGATGATGACTCCAGCTCTGACTACATGAATAACACCTCAGATGAAGAGGAAAACTATGTTGACGGTGAGTATGATGTTGATCGTGTGGCTACTTAATGTTTGATCATTATTACCCCTCCATTTTTCCATTATTTACCTCATTTCTGTTTGATCAAATGTTATTGGGAACAAAACTATCTTAATCTTTGTTGAGCAAGCACTGAATAAAAAAAATGTAACTGCATGTAAATGAGACGAGACAAAAAAAAAGATAAATAACCCAAACTAAAAAAGTAACCGTCATTGTCCGCAGCTTCCTCAAAAGTATTTTTCATTCAGTTATTCATACTTGACATTATTTCCACTGTTGCTATTTTTTTTGTCAATTCAACCAAAGGTGGGTGTGATCTGTTAAACAAGTTTAAAGATATTTTCTTTTGCAGCATGAACATTTCCACATAAAAATAAACCTTATGTCCCAGTGTTACATAGCTGAATGCAACTGAGACAGAGACAGGTTTGTACTTAAAACTATGCATTTTGAACCATTATTTTTACAATAGATAACACCCACAATACATAAAGACAAAACTTGCTGTGCTTGAATAAATATTTTAGTATTTAAACATAGCACAGCCTTCATCTGAATGTGTAATTATTATGGCAATGTTTTTGTTCAAATAATATTTAATTTATTATATTTATTCATGAATAAACCACTGACCAATTATTTTATAAAAAGGAGCTTGCTAATGATTAAGGGCTGCTGAATTCCATCGGCTGTGTTTAAAACATGACGTGATGAGTATGTTACTAACTACTATTTGTATTGTGTTATTGATTTATTTTTCACTGTTCAATAAACTAATAATGATTACAACTCCAGTGTGCAGCCTACACGCGCATGTTATGGTGTATATAAAATGTATAACACAGGCATCATACTTTAGCAACCGTTTATCTGGTATTTGGCACTCGCTTAGTGAAATTAAGTGAGTGCCAAATCAGGCACTTGTAAGCAAGAACCAGACACAGGAACTGGGAGATGATTCGCTTTCGTTGGCGATATTTTGCCCTACTTTTGCAGGATGTGAACATAGTATCAATAAATTACAGAACCCTTGTTATCACCACCCCTCATGTGTCAGGCCCAAGCCATATAATGGCAGGGATTATTTTTCAACACGCACACATTCATGTATAGAGCGATGTGGGGGCGGGACTGATACAGACAGACGGTACATCATCATCTTGCTTACATTGTTTTGAAGCGGATGCTGGTGGTCATACAAATCTGCATGCATAATGAATCGCAACTTGTTAATCAAAAGTTTTTTATTAAAATCCAGGATGAATATAGTATGGTTCCCGGATGGACTTAAATGAGTCGTCAGCTGTTTGGCCGGCAGCCGGCACTTAGTATTAAGTATTAGGATTCGTAGTAATTGATGGTGACAAATAAAATGTAAATGAATCACAGGATTCTTTACATATTTGGAACCGGTCCTATTTTGGAACTGTTTATTGGTTCCCATCCCGAATAGGTGCATTCAAATGTGTAGTAGCTTAGTGCTTTTTGGGCTTTAAATAAATAAGACCCAGATATTAAGAAACATGTGTTTGTGATCATAAATCTCTGCAGGGCTGGCAGAAGAGGATGAAGGTGTGACTTACTACATCCGCTACTGCCCAGAGGATGACAGCTACCTGGAAGGCATGGATTGCAGCAACCAGGGAGACTGTAAACACAGCCAAAGCCACAGCCAGGGGGACTGTGTCACCAGCATTCAGCCGGCCGGAGCCCACACGGATGAATGTCTGGAGGCTGTGGAAGGGTGGGCCGAGGAGGGAGAAGGAAAGGGGGAAGGAGAGGGAGAAGGAAAGGGGGAGGTGAAACAGGAAGAATGGGTGGAGGATGAGGAGGGAGAGGGTGCAGTAAGGGAAGAGTGGACAGAAGAGGAGGGAGAGGGAAGGGAAGAGTGGAGAGAAGAGGAGGGAGAGGTAAGGGAAGAATGGACAGAAGAGGAGGGAGAGGTGAGGGAAGAGTGGACAGAAAAGGAAGGAGAGGTGAGGGAAGAGTGGAGAGAGAGAGATGAGGAGGCGAGGGAGGAGTGGAGAGAGGAGGGCCAGGTCATGCAGGAGCAGTGGGTGGGTCAAGAGAGGCAAAGGGTGGAGGAGTGGGGAGAGGGTGAGGTTCGCTGTGAGGTGGTGGAGCAAGATCCAGATGAACAGATATACAACGGAAGACCAGAACCCATCCTGGACCATCACCACCAACCCTCCATGCAAGACACGCTGCACAACCGGGAGGAAGAGGGGGAGGCAGAGAGAGAGGAGTACTGCCCTAATGAGGAAGAAGATGAGGACGGTGACGAGGAGGAGAGACATGGCAGGGCTTACACAGGAGACTACTTTGCCCCAGAGGACAATGGGAACTCAGTGCGAGTCTCCCCGTACCGTAGCCGCAAGGTGGTGGAGGGGGAGACCGGGGAGGAGGCGGAGGAGGACATTGATCAAATTGTTGCGGAGATCAAGATGAGTATGAGCATGGGGAGTCTAAGCAGTGGCACTGACCAAAGCCCAGAGGAGTTGTTGCAGGACCCTGCACCAAGTGACTACCCTCACCCGAAGCCTGACGCAGCCCCCTACCCACAAGCTCACCATCGTCATGACAGCAGACCCAAGTCCCTGAACCTGCCCTCCATGCACCACAATAACCCCGACCTCCAGAGAGGCATCAAGGCACATGCACGCTCGCCTGAAGACAGGCAGAGATGGACACCAGAGCAGGTGAGCTGTTTCTACATAGTTATTTTTCCATTTACTCATTTACAGTATGACCATCACGATTGGTTTTGTTTTTGCCAGAACATGAACATAAAACCAAGCCAATGAAGGATCAGTCTTTATTCATGAGTATTGGGTTTATAATCCTAAAACAACAACATACAGATGTTTACTTTCTGCCTGCTGTCTGCCATTTACTGAAAATGACGTGTGCTAGATTGTTTTAGAGTAAGACTCCAAATCACTCATTTTTAACTAGAAGACACAGTCCATGCTCTATTGTTCCAAACATCAAAATGATACAAAGTGGTGCTTATTTCTCAAGTATACAGTGTAAAAGAACATTAACCAGACAACGACCAAAAGTTAATTTTGTAGTCTGATGATTCCACTTGTCAAGACATTGTTAATAACAAGTGATATGACCTCCGTTGAAGCCTTTAAAAGGTGCTATTAATAACACTAATGCCATGCACAATATGTGGACCCTGTTGTGTGAAATGTGAAAATACTAGTGGAAAATGTTTGATGATTTTTTAAATTCAAAACTAGTTGAACTACTGGAAAAGCCTATTTAATGCGTTGCTGATACACACCTGTGTGTGTGTGTGTATGTGTGTGTGTGTGTGTACACACCTGTGTGGATCAGCATGTAACACAGAGTGCACATGTTGCATCCACTATGTACTGTAGCTCATGTTTAATACAGAACTGGGTCAGACAGTGTAACTAGATTAAATTGGCAGAGCGTACGGCACACTGCAGATTCAAATGACTTCCAGACTTACTGAGATGAGTCGTTGGTCTCGTCCTCTGTTATCAAATACAATGTTCTGTGTATAGCCGTCCAGCTTGACCTTTGAATGAACCAGGGCAGCAATGACTCTAATAAAAGCTTTGCTGCACAGTAGGGGGCAAGAGATTATGAATAAGAAGAATTACAAAACAAAGGGATGCAAAGTAAATTACACAATGCTGTGGTCTTATTTCAAATGGTGCTTGATGTTGTACACATCAGTATGTCAGTGTTGAATTATTTGTGACATGTTGGTATAATCACCGATGTGGAAAGGGGTCAAGACTCAGCACTTATTTACTGACAGTTGGTTTCGGGCTGTAATCAAATGTGCCTTTCTACAGCATTCTTACCCCGTGTGGAAATGTGTGGAATTAGATCCAGGTCTGGAAAAAAAGAAAATAGTATGAAATTTAATTGAGGTGCCGGATAGATTACATTACATTACATTTCATTTAGCTGTCGCTTTTACCCAAAGCGACGTACGATCATACACCGTATACACAGCTACGGGGAGCAATTCAGGCTTAAGTGTCTTGCTCAAGGACACATCGACTAGGACTAGCACAGCCGGGGATTGAACCGCCGATCCCCTGATGGACCTGCTAACCACCCACAGTCACCCGATAGATGTAGTACATTTTAGTCAAGGTTCCCCCTTAAAATTTTTTTGCAATATTTTTCCTTTTATTTTTCCTTTTAATTATAAAATCTGCCTTCACAGAAGCTGCCAGTGCTCTTGGTGCCGATCTTGTGAATGCTAATTATGCTCACGGTTTAAAATTGATGCGGTGTTGAGTAATTGATGATAGAGTTCAACATGCAGCCTCTCTAAGATTTTATGTTGCAGATGAAGGCATGCACTCGGGTTGACTGGAGTTGGGATATGAATGTAGTTTTGTAGAGCGACACAGTTTAGCAATCCATCCCACCAAACAACAACGCGGGTCTAATTAATTTAATGCTTGTTTGCACAACTTGTTGGGCAGCATGTTGAATACTGATCAGGACTTTATGTTTCGCTCTCGCTTCGCAAAGGAGACCACTAGTGTCATGTTTGTGATAATTAATTTATATTCCAGATACACAGCAGCTGAATTTCTCTTTTTCACTGCCACACCAAGGAGGACAAGGTTTTATTGGCAGGCAGATTTTATTTCAGCAAGTAATCCAATTGAATCTTAATGAGCAATCGTGGACTGCAAGATGGATATCCAGGGGAATAAATGTAATCCTCCCTCTGTGATTATATGGACGCTCTGAATATGTCCATATATGTGAGGAGAGAAGAGACAAAAGAAAGAGCTTGCTAGAGGACAAGTGAAAGACATAACTTAAACATGTGCCAGTTTGAATCAAGACCAACAAAGACTGCCTCACTCTTTAGATGATTTAGTTTAATTGTATTTGTAGGTTAACACTTTATCTTTGTTATTATAGGTCCAGAGAGTTACTCTCAGCAGGCCCACCTACACGGGGCACATGACATTTCCTCCCACCTGATCCTCTGCCTCCCACTCTAACCAGCAACACAAACAGAAAGGAAATGTGTTGACTTAGCCTGAACAAAAGTCCTCTTCTAATGTCCATCTGCTCGCACCTGTTCTTCTATGTTTACCTGCCAGGTGAGCAACGGTGCAGAGCAACCCAGAAAACAGCAGCGCTCCGATCTCAACATTCCCCTGGAGAACAACAATGTACTAGAGGTAAGATGTTCTGTTGCAATGCTCCTTCATCAACTCCTGCGAGGTCATTTACACTTGAATGATGTACGTGTGTGTGTGACTGTCTGAGTAAATTGTCTGAGTGTGATTGAGTAAACAACATCAGCTCGTGAGCTCGCTTACGGTGTGATGGCGTCCTGGTAATTGTGCAGCGTGTCTGTTTGCGTGTTTATGGGCACCATTTTTCACTGAGATGTCTGCACTCACTGCTTCCTGCAGACCTATCTATCTATCTATCTAACTATCTATCTATCTATCTATCTATCTATCTGTCTGTCTATCTATCTATCTATCTATCTATCTATCTATCTATCTATCTATCTATCTATCTATCTATCTATCTATCTATCTATCTATATATCTATCTATCTATCTATATATATGTCTGTCTGTCTGTCTGTCTGTCTGTCTGTCTGTCTGTCTGTCTGTCTGTCTGTCTATCTATCTATCTATCTATCTATCTATTTATCTATCTATCCTTCCCCCTCCTTTACATCCTCTCTCTTCCACCTCCCACAACAATGTCATTGTGTGAAGGGGATGAGTAACGCTTTGCACTCACTCTACATGCACTTTTGCAGTGCCCTTGAGCAAGGCGCAGATACTAATTTTCTGGAGCAGTAGAAGTACAAAGGTGTAAGTGCATCTGTGCAACTGTTTTCACAACATGTCATATGAAATTTTAAGTATGAAGTCTCTCCTTGTTGTCATGGTAATTTCCAAAGAGTAGGAGGGCATCACGTCTCGGACAATAATCACGGAAGTAAAAAGCAATTCTCAGGAACAGATATAAATGTTTTTACGGGATGGGATGCTCCTTGAGGTTCTCTCTTCATCTGTGCTTTCTAATCATTAACTTGAAGTATATCAGCAGCCTTCCCTGCTCATGCCAAATGTTTTGGTTGGTGCTCTTTAAAATTAAACATAGAGGCCTTGCGGCTTGATTTCATGAAGTGACACATGCTGTTTGAATAAAGTATCATACATTAATAAAAGCAGCAGATGTTAGCCTAGTGCAACACCTAACAATATTCAGAAACGGCATGAAACTTGATTTGTTTATTTCTTTCTTGCGTCACTGTAAACATGTTCACGAGCATTTATCGGTCATATCCTGCTTTTGTTTCTTCCAGCCAACAAAGAAGGTTACATCGTTCCCCAGCTTTGTCGATGGTAAGCTAATCAGTCTGCACACCTGTTTAATGATGAAATCTAAATATTTTAATTGCATGGAACCATTCCAAGCATGACTTTGTCTTCAGTCTGTCATTTCGCAGGCCTGGTTTAACTCTTCCAGTCCTTTCTCTGCGTCTGGGCATAATCTAGGCCTCATAATGTATGAGAGGCTTAGCTTCCTGTTTGCTCCTTAAGATCATGACAGCACATTGTGTCCCTCAGTGGGTGTCTGAGAGTCTACATCTACATATCAGAGACACAGATTAATCTCAGCCCAGCCGCTCACCAGCACTGCACCTCCATCAGCTCACAGCCAGTGGCCATCTCTCTGCTGATTTCTATCCAGCCTGTTATCGTCATATCTCCATCCCCAGAGCGGCAGCGTTTGGCTATATTTCTCTCCACAGCATGTTGACTGCAGTTATTACGATGCTCTCCCCGTCACACACCAGGCCCTTTCAGTGTAACCACACTGTGTCCTTCCCCGTGTCTCCCTGTTAACCACCATCCTCTCTGACCCAGTACCAGGACCCTGTGAACCAGAAGACCTGATTGATGGAATTATCTTTGCCGCTAACTACCTGGGCTCCACACAGCTGCTGTCTGAGAGGAACCCCTCCAAGAACATACGCATGATGCAGGCCCAGGAAGCTGTCAGCAGGGTCAAGGTACTCCAAAACTCTACACTCAAACATGCAAACACACACACATCCATTGTGTGTGGTTTTTGACCCCAAGTTATCCATATCCATACTTCTCCCCAATCAGCAGGCCACATTTGTTTCAGTTTGGACGTTTCCTCCGAAGGAGTTACTGCATCGGCTTCAACTTGTGTACAGCTTTATTCATAAAATAAGCAAGTATTGGGCACCACTGGCATTATTAGTAGGATGAGGGGTGGACATTGCTTGTTGTTTGTTAATATTAATAAGAAAATATGTTCCCACTCGTTGAGCCAAGAGAGCAGCAAGCAAGCCAGAGGGAGAGCGTGAATGATAGAGTTGCTGATGAGCAAACAAAAAGAGTGAGCACAGAATAAAAACCTTTTGCATCTTGTTTCATGGCGGTTCTCTTCTTCAGTAGAACATAATAACCTTCATTATTCTTTTTGTAATTTTCAGTTTCACGACTTTGACATTAATAAACATTGATGTTCGAGAGTTGGGGCTTTTTTGGTACGAGAAAATACATTTAGATGGTTCCTTTCGAAAGGTTTCCTGTATCCTGAAAAAGTTCCTGCAGTGGAAAACACCTATTTGAGAGGCTATTGCCCAACATCAAGGGATGTTAAGATGTGCTTGTTTGCGCCCCAGAAGACAGCATCCGATCAATGCTGTCAGTTTGCTGCTCTCATCTGAAAGTGCTTTTTATACCACAGCAGTCCTCCCTCTTCTCCCCAGAGGTGCCAGCGTAATGTTACAGTCATCTTGTTGGAGTTCAGGCTGATTTAATAACACTCAAATTATACAAACTCCCTGCAGGAAATCTATCCGGTGGCTCTACATGGCACAGTCTGCATGTTTGATTGTATTTGTAATAGAGTTTCTGAATTCATTTCTGACATTACTGTACGTATCTGGAAGGGAAAATAGATCCATAAACTCAAACAAAGTGAACACCCTGTTATTTCAGCATATTGTTTATATGGTTCATCATACTTAATAGTTATCTTATAGTCATTTTTTTGTTTTAAGTCTTTTCCAGATTGCTCCTAATAAAATGTACATGAACATCAGTGCTGTTTGGGCTTTGAGCAGAACATTATAGTCATAAATAGAGTATGAGTGGTCTTTCAGGTATAAAGAACTTAGCCAGATTTGGCCGCAGGGCTCATTGTTTGACGCAGCTGGCTATAATGGGACTGCTGGCATGTGAACAGAATATTTCCCTCGTTAACACTTGCTCTCTGCTGTTCACTAATGTTGTTGTGATGATGATATTCCAGTGCACTTTGAGGGAAATACTGTGGATGATTCCAGTCCATCGTGGAGGAGCTTGACTCACCTTATTTTGATGAGGTTAATTGCCGTGTTCACCACTGTTACTCTGCCCAAAGTGCTTGTGTCTGACTTTTACGGAAACAGCTACTCAGAATTTGAGACTTTCAGCATTTCTCACATTTCTTGGTCGTAACTTGTGTGATCAAAGGACATCGTTTCATGACGTGAAGACATCAAGCATCGTTGATGTTTTGGTGCACAGTTGCCACCCAGACACCAGTCTCTTTTATCTCCCTCTCATGGGAATACAAGCTTGACTGTATTTCTAAATATTACATGACCTCCCGTGTGGTGGTCTACTTTTAGAACGTCACATGCTATAGTGAGTGTGTTTCCCCAGTGGGAATACCTGAGGGAAACTTCCTGTACTCATGTGTCTTACAGCTTAAATATTAGGTCAGGTTTCCTGATCAGGCTCCAGGTAAATGATATCAGCAGACATCAGAATGGCATGAGTAAAAAGCAGCCCATCACAATGAACTCCAGTCTGTGCCAGTTAAGGATGGGTATCGTGAGGATTTGATCAATACTAATACGCTTATCAATGCTGCTTATCGGTTTGGTTCCTTATCGATACTCTAATTGGTTATTTTTTATTATATTGTGAGAAAGAAAAGACAAGACAATAATCGGCATTGCTTTGTTATTCTTGTGTGTATACAAATAGTTTTATGTTTAGCTTTTTTCTGGGATTACCCCACGTACTTGTAAGTACTGGAGTTATCAGCATCTACTGGAGTAAAATGTCGCCACACTACATATTTGTGTGATGTGTGTCTCACGCTGTACTGAGTCGGAGTCGGTGTGTTTGTCAGAGTAAAGCATGACTCCGCCCCTCTTGCAAACGGGCACAGAGACAGAGAGAGGTTCTAAAGAACCGATAGCAGAACCGTTAAGTCTGGACCTTATCAATACTCTGGGTTTTTACTCATTTAGAACTGATTCTGGTTTGGAATCGAGTTTCGGAGGGCTTTCCGAATGCCAGTGAAAATATTGGTTTTCTTCTCTAAAATTTGTCACATTATCTCTATTTCTGTAAACTTATCATGTTCCTCATGCTTTGTGACAGTTGGTGACTTAACTTAGTTTGGTCCTTTTAATCTAGGGACAGACTCAGAAGATTATGGCTCTGTCCTACTTCAATAGTCCTACCACTCAGCCCTGTCCTTTAATGTTACATGCTTCGGTGTAGTGTAATTTGTTCCACCTCTACTTAGTGTTACTGGTTCTTATGCAAGCTCAAAATTAGTTCTAATATATATCAAATTCTAGCTGAAGAGGGATATAAATAGATACTGGTGCCTGGAAGTATTCATATAACAAGCCCTACAGACACTTTTCAATCCATATAAATCATGTCTTCAGTTAAGCTATAATCATTAGGCACAATGTCCACATCATAACCATGATTGTGGCATGCAAGATAAGATAAAATAATCCTTTATTAGTTCCGCAGTGGGGTCATTTACAGGATTACAGCAGCAAAGGGATAAAGTGCACACAAGAAACATAGTAAGAACAGTAAGAATCTACAGTAACATTATATATACACAGGCATAGTAAAGATAGTTATTTACTACCCTGTATTAATATTGCACAGGTTGGAGTGAATGAAGTGATTGAAGTGTTTTTAAGTGTTTGTGGTCTACTGGGAGCTCAGCTGGTTGTGCAGCCTGACAGCAGCAGGAAGGAAGGACTTGTGGTTCCTCTCCTTCACACACCGGGCGGGGGTGAAGCAGCCGGTGGCTGAAGGAGGTGTACAGAGCTGCCAGGGTGTCCTGCATGGGGTGGGAGGTGTTGTTTATAGAGGGATGATAGCTTAGCCATCATCCTCCTGTCTCCCTCCACCTCCACCGTATCCAGTGGACACCCCAGCACACTGCTGGCCTCCTTGACAAGTGTGTTCAGTCTCTTCCTGTCAGCTGTCGAGAGGCTGCTGCTCCAGAAGACCACTCCATAGAAGATGGCTGATGCCACCACAGAGACAAAGAAGGTCTTCAGGAGTGCTCCCTGCTCTCCAAAAGACCTCAGTCTCCTCAGCAGAAAGAGTCTGCTCTCACCCCTTTTTATATGAGTGTGTGTGTGTGGTCAGACCATTTTATTGTTCAAGGTATAACATCTCACAACTGGTTAAAGTCTGCTATGAAGCTGTGGATTCACATGTAGTCAAAGTTTAAAAAACAAATCTCTAATAACTTCTCTCTGAAGGGTCACAGCCCAATCAAAGATTATTCTGCAACAACAAAGAAGGGTGACAGGGAAAGTCTTTGGGCTGGTTTCAGAGCCCTCTTCAAGAGCCCTCTTCACTACAATGATGATGTCATCAGTCCACATTGACCAAATCTATGTTTCAGATTAGATTCACTCACTCACTCACTCACTCACTCACTCACTCTCACTCACTCACTCACTCACTCACTCACTCACTCACTCACTCTCACTCACTCACTCACTCACTCACTCACTCACTCACTCACTCACTCTCACTCACTCACTCACTCACTCGCCGCCATGCACAATTGCCTTTTCCCTGCAAAATGTATTGTCAGGATGAAACCATGGCAACAGTAAGCCATCACATTTGACTGCTTTCCCCTGCATGGAACACGTTCATTGAACAAGAGGTCGTCCATTATCTCCTTGATTTGTCCCTCCAGCATACTACATTTAATCTTTGACATTTGAGTGGACACAAGAAACATAGTAAGAACAGTAAGATTTAATCTTTGACATTTGAGTGGACACAGCCGAATGCACACGAACGAGACATCACATGCAGCCGGGGCGGTGCCATGTTTGTACATCCTCTCCATATGAACCCAAATAAGCACAGAAATGCACTTGCTAAACTGAGCAAAAATAAGTTTTCCAGTTTTTCTTTTCTGCTTTTTTTTAAGGCATGATGTTCACTCTGTTTGATGTAATATTTATGCAGCCCATCTCTCATCCGTTCCTGATGTCTCTCCCTTCATGCTCAGCTCCTCCTCAGCAGAGCAGAAGATGCTGCTGAAAGCCTCAGATATCTGTCTTGCACTGATCACTGAGGAGGAAACTTTTGACTAAACGAATACCCAAAAAAGACTCTTCCCTTTGGGCCATTTTCTCTGCGCCTTTCTTTTTTTTTTTATACTATTACTGTCTTAGATACTTACAGCTCTGCACAGTGGCTCAGGCAATCCAGTCTCACTCTCTGAAATGTAATGGGGGTCAAGATAACTTCCTCTGGTCGATGACAGATGGAGAGGGGCCTTCGCTCAGCTTGAACCTTGTACAGAGGGGTTGATTTAGTGCTAAGAGTACTCCAAAAGATTATCTGTGTAAGTTCGGGCTCACGCCAAAACCAGAACTACTGATGAACTAATCAAACACATGAGCCTCCATGTTGATCTAAGCTGTGTGATTCCAGTGACTCAGCCTTGTCTTTTTTATTTTACGACAGCCCAGAGGAAAAAACCAAGTGCTCAGTTTAAATCCTTGCTCTGGGCTTTATCCCCTCCCCTGCCTTTGTGAGTGTTGATTGTTTTCCAGCATGTCTTTGCTGGTAATAGTGTTTGGACTGTGACATGAACACAACCTGAATTACAGACTTAAAGTCTTTCTTAGCTGTAGTGGTTTTAGAAATGGGGGCCTAACCATCCGTCTTTCTTTCGGTAAATGTTCAACCACAAAACGGACACCTGCCAACAACAACCAAAACCCTCAAGACCCTCATAATAGAGCTTTATATAGATTCCAAGATTGCAGTGTTCATTTATATTTGCACGCTTTTGATTTCCTTTGTTTGAAATAGAAAAAGGCAATTATTACCCTCTGTAATTGCTGTTTTGATTTGTATCCGATAACCAACACAGCTGTGTGAATGCTACACAATCATGCACACACGCATCATCCCTGTCTCTCTCACTCTCTCTCTCTCTCTCTCTTTCTCTCTGTTTCTGAGAGCAGCGATAGCACGCCTGCTGTTTGGTTTGGGTCTTTACTTCTTTTATTTACCTTCTTTATTTCCTCCTCCTCTTCCTCCTGTTTTTTGTGCTCCCGTATCCGCTGACCTTGTCCTGTCCCAACGCCTGCCTGCCTGCCAGACGGTACAGAAAGCTGCCAAAATCAAGAAAAAGGCAGTGTGTAATAAACAGAGCAAAAAGAAGACCCTTTGGCCACTTTCCCTCCACTCTGCACTTTTCTTTCTCATTTCATTCGTGCCTGTCTGTTTCTGTGTCCCGTCCCCCATCTGTGTCTTGGTCACATTTGTCGTGTTCATTAATTTAGTCGAACACCTTCGTCAGGTTTTACAAAACTAAGATAACCCTGTTTTCTTTTATGTGAACGGCTGTACATTTTGGCAGTGCGTCTTTCATAAGCCTGAAGTGTTGTCAGGCACAAGAACTGCTGAATCCAAATTTAAAAACAGCACATTGACACAAATTTATATGCAACCACTGTGACCGCGAGAAGACATGTCAGCAGGGTTGAATGCTGTGGGAAAAGCTCTGTATTATAGCTTCTTGGGTTTCTCTTAATACAGTGTCATGTTATAGTATTATTTATATATATATATATATATATATATATATATATATATATATATATATTATAGTTATTATGCAGTGCAATGACCTGTGGGAAAGGATTTTAAGTACACAGGAACACAGTGTAATTGTTTCATGAAATCATGAATGCATGTTTAAAAGTGTAATGACATATTATAAGCACACCATATATGATTGAGATATTGTACTAAATGAACCTCTTCCCCACGCTCTAGTGTGTCTGGTGTCTGACTGATTCCTGCTTCTTTTTACTCTCTAGCAGAGTGCCAGAATAATTCTCCAGTCATTCAAGTAATACATTTGCTAGTCAGTCAAATTAATGCTATGTTAAACTTAAGAATCCGAGGCGTTGGAGACTTTGGGGATTTAATGAGGGTGGATTTTGTTGCACTGTAAAGATGTCTAACAACCATTTCCCTCAAATATACCAAGATCATTTATCACAGAAACTTAAATACTTGGTCCAGTTTACGTTTTACTGACAAAACAAATTGCAACATACAAAATACAATAACCTTTCACCTCAGAGTCAAGGACATCCAACTTTATTTTAGCTAAGAAAACAGTAAAAAAAAAAAACTTAATACAACGCAAAGCTCATGTCACAATCACAACTCTGGTTAGTGTCTGTAAATTATTTTTCAGATTTTGTAATTGCTTCGCTGTTACCCTCAAGTAAGTTAAATTATGTATTTGGAAATTCAGTGCATGCCTAATTTTCGTGTGATTAACACAGTATTCACCAGCAAAGGCAGATAATAATTCTTGCTATAATTTACACTTTGAACTTCGGTGGTCCTGAGATACTGCAGCGTCAGCAGTAAACAACCAGCTATGACTGCATGCATTTTAGGCTCACTGTTATGAAGAAATAAGGGGATCCTAACATTTTATATTCCGGTTTAGTTATTTTTATTTTTGTACAACTGGACATCACAGTTTAGCTGCAATCAAAACATTGTAGTGGTTATAATCATTTTTTTTCATCAGCTTTCATCAATGCTACAGGCAGACGTCGATCATATAAGAGGGTGATTGTCATTTGTGCGGTATCAATAGTCTCTGTAGGCTGTTATGCATTAAATCCACAAGGCAGATTGGATTTTGAATTGGGAATATGGCTGCAATCATAAATGCTCATCAAATGAAAATGGACACAGGTTAAATGCAAAAACTGAATTATGTCTTTTAATCTTCATCTTTGGTTAGTTTCTGTGCATCTTCAGGCACTGAGTATGGATAAAGATGTGAGAACCAATGAATGTTACAAGCCACGGTCTCCTTTCGGGAAATATTGAAAGACAGCTATATGTTTTTTTGCCTTATTTAAATCATCAGTTTCAATGAACACAATCCAATATGATTGTATTAGTCTGCATTACACAGTAATTGGAGGGAAATGGGCAAAACAGCTAGCTGGTAAGGGTTTAGTGTTAAGCTGCTTCTTGTTTCTGTGCCAGCTTGCTGTCCTCATGCCTGGACAGTTGAAAACAAACACCACTGCCAACAACTTTATTTTTCTGCCTTTTGCACTCAGCAAACCTGTCCAACAAGCATTCGGCTAGCTGGACCCTAAACTATACATGCATGCATCTTGGATGTCTACACTTAAAAGGCTACTTTCCAACGTTTAACACGGACACCATTCAGGTGGTTCTGCGTTACCAAGAACAGTCAAGTTTGGTACAAAGTTCTTACACAATCAAAGTAAAAGAAGATGATGTGACCCACTCTTCTGTTTTTTGTTTGTTTTCTTTTATCTTGCCACAGGGTGCAGAGGGAGATGCTCAAACCCTCACTGAGGTGGATCTGTTCATCTCCACCCAGAGGATTAAAGTCCTCAATGCAGACTCACAGGTGAGTACCAGCAATCACATGTTTCTGTGTAAAGAGTCTTTTTTTCTCACCAGTGAGAGTAAAAGCTGTTTACCCGGACTTCACCTCGGCCACTGAGCTATACAGGGCCACGCATCAGGGGAGAGCTGTTGTGTCATAGCTGTCATAACTGCAGCTTACCCGGTGACACAAACCGCTTCTTATGAAACACCACAACTGATTGCTATTTGTTTAATCTCATCATAAGAACAGACTCTGCCAAGCAGACATTTTTTTTAAAGGCTGTTTTTTTCAACACAGTCAAAAAGTAAAAAATCTGATTGAAGTTTGACTTTATGAATGTTGTTATGAATGAAAAATGACATTCATCTGCCAGTTTTTTTCAAGCCGTTCTCCACTCTTGCCTTTGAGAGCGTTGCAGTTCTTGGGATCCCAAAAAGAGCTTTGTGCTTGCAGTAGCAGTTAAATGTATATGTGATAGATGACTCATTTGCAGTATTCTTTTAGTTAGTTTGTGCTGCTGTGTGGCCGTCTCTCTCTCTCTCTCTCTCTCTCTCTCTCTCTGTGTGGTCAGCCGCCTGGCAAACAGCGTGCTGCAATGCAGTTTATATCTTCCTCCTTTTTCCATCTGGTTACCATTGATTCTGACACTCTAGAGAGAGATTCTGATTAAAAAAACTAAAAGGCTTGCACAGGGTTTCTGACATTGATTCATAATAAGTCCAACTATATAAATAAAAATAACTCCAAAGGCTAGAGCATCACCAACAAGTATGCAATAATAAAACCACTTGACAGAATTAATAAAGTGAAGTTTACTAAATAGGACATTTAAGTTAGCATATTATCATAAAACATGAACACATACAAGTTCCTCTCTGTAAGCATGCAGATTCACCTTAAATGTTCATATCGTCTCTAAACTGCTGTTTTTTAGTCAGATAGTAGATGTAGATTTTAACTAAGTGAACACACATGATTAAAATCACTTTGTTTTATCAACACAAACACTCTGATATCCCAAACCCATCTCAGCTTTTTGTGCACCTGTTCATTATTTTCAGATGAATGTACTGGAGATCTAACTCGTTGTGGTGTCATTGGGCTATAATTTGATCATTCAGTAGTTTTGAATTCAATCAAAAGATGGCCTGCATGTTTTCTATCACCAGTACTTTCATCCCACTCTGACCTAAACGGATCGTGCAGCTTTGACAAAGACAGGAAACAAATCTGCTGCACACTGGTGCTTTAATTAGCTAATATTACTGAACAAAGGAAACCAACTGTTGGCAGAAACAGGATCATTACCAGTTACAATAACAACTTATTTCTAAAAGCTACAGTAATGTGGTCTTAAAGAAACACAAAAAGAAACATCAGTCAGGAAATATTACATCATTCTTTCAGTTAAAATGTGTAATTGTGATGGAGTATTTGTCTATTTATTGTCTCCACCTTATGTATCTCTGGGAAATGTTTATAGCAAATATTGTTTTACTACCCAAAGTATATTGCAGTCCAGTTATAGTTTACATATCTTAGTTAAGTGGTCTACTGTACTGAGTCGCTGCAGCATGAAAATTATGATCCGTCTCCATTAACTGGAAATCGGTGAAAAAAAGATCTGCACTGATGATATCATCTGCTTTTTAGGAGTTGGTTTGGAGACACTAAATTGTTTTTGTGTCCTATATTATACATCTAATTTTATTAATTAGGTCCAATTGGTTTTTTATTTGATTTCACAGCAGTGAATCCACAATGTCTTTATCTAAAATGATTACAGCATATACACGTTGACATACAGTAGGTGCTGTCATACAGCTGTGAGAGTTGAAAACTGTAGAGTATTGTAAACACAACAGGGTGGAGGTTTAAAAGGATCATGCGTTTGGCGTCTGTGACTTTGGTTGATACGTCAACAGGAAACGATGATGGACAACGCGCTCCGTACGATATCCTACATTGCTGACATCGGGAACATTGTGGTCCTGATGGCGAGACGCCGGATGCCACGCACGGCCTCCCAGGACTGCATTGAAACTACACCCGGGGCACCCGAGGCAAAGAAGCAGTACAAGATGATATGCCATGTCTTTGAGTCCGAAGATGTAAGTCCTTTGTGTGTTTTAGAGATCACACACCTGCTGTGTGTTAATGTGTCATGAGAGAAAGTGAATCCCTCCCTCTGCGACAGGCCACAGAGATGTCAGTTACTTAAGTAACTCTTATTGTTCTCTCATTATGCAATCGTACAGTAGATGAGTCCTCCAACATCTAAAGATAAGAACGCAATGAAACTTATTGCTCGTTAAGTGTTATTTGATTGGCAGATAATATTATTTCAGCTTCTCAGTTATCAATATCAATGTTTTTCAATCATTTTATGTGTTATCCTGAATGTTGTTATTTTCATTGTCACAAATGTTGCCACAAAAATATAGAAATTTGAAAATTATTTGTTTTGTAACAAAGCAAATAGAGCATGAAATGATTTAAATTGGCTGGGCATTTTTAATTGTGTTCAAACACAGAGCTGCTGCTTGTCTTGTTGAAGCAGATTCAGTAAGACTTGGCAACATGAACAATGTTGATCAGAGGAGCCAACAACTGAGTGTCTGTGCCAGTCAGTTTAAAGGCTGGACTCCAATCTGTCCTCTCTTCCTCTGATTTCTGCTGCCAGGTTTTAAAGGGCGGCCAGAGTTATAATAGGACCATTCAGCCGCTCATCCATCAACTTTCAAACTGTTTCTGTTACTATGGCTCTGCTGACTGTAAGCCGTGTTTGCCTGTTTTTTCTTTTCTTTACTTTTTATTGTTCTGCAAAACTAATTTACTGTTTATTGATTTTGAGAATTTGGGCCATGAATGTAAGGAAATTCTGCAAGAGATTTATATTCCATTGTAGGATTCAATTAAACAAAAGAAATAGGGAGAGCTTGCAAAAAGAGCACCCTCTTTATTCTCATGATCGATCTCTCACAGCCAAGATAAGGCTTCAGGTTTATATTTTTCACTTTTAAACGTTTTACTGATTTGACTTCTTTACAACGTGTACCTATCAAATATGATTGTTTTTTAATGGAGGGAATTTCCAATTATGTTCCTACTCATCCACCACAGCCCTAACAGATCACATCTTTGTTATCAATACCACCTGTCATGGTGTTTATTTCATATAAGACACATTGGTCACGGAAGTGTTGATATTAGATCTCTCTCGTTTATTTAGTCAGGTTATCAACCAATTATCTTACTTTTAGCCATCTAATGCTTAATGACTAGTTTCTCATTCACATCCCATAGTGTTAAGATGTCACAGCTGACCCGTGATGTTGGGGGACAACAGATATATGAAACATCAACCTCAAACTGACTTTTAATCTTATTTGTGCATTTATTTTTGCACACATGGGGATTTACAATTTATATTTTTTTCCAAAAAAGTACCAAAGACTTTTTGTAGAATACTTATGGCTGTAATTTGATCACCTGAGATCATTCCATCAGTAGATGAAATAGACAATAAACTCTATTTAGTTTTTCTGCCAATAGTCCTCAGTAATCTTCATTCCTCCTCATGGAAACTGGAGCAGGAAAGTGTACTTTAGTTTTTTATTGTCTGCTCTCCTCTCTCAATGAGAAATACCTTAAGACAGCAAACATCAATTTATATTATGTCTTAACATATTCTTGGCACACTCAGTGCCACTTTATTTGATGCTCTTTTTTCCCCCACTGAATTGGTATTTATATACAACTCAGTGAAGATAAGCGTCAGGATCCCAAACGCATGTTTCCTGCTTTTTCTGTTTGCAGGCCCAGCTTATCGCTCAGTCCATCGGCCAGGCGTTCAGCGTAGCCTACCAGGAGTTCCTGAGAGCCAATGGCATCAACCCCGAGGACCTGAGTCAGAAGGAGTACAGCGATATCATCAACACCCAGGAGATGTACAATGACGACCTCATTCACTTCTCCAACTCTGAAAACTGCAAAGAGGTTGGTCTATATTGAACGTGCCCTAAACAGTTTCTGCTGTATGAGCAGAGATGGGCATTTCCACACAGCTGCTGTATTAGAGGCACTCGAGTCATTTGTAGTGATGGAAAACTGGGCTTTCTTGAACTGCTAACGCTTCCTAACAACTGTGTTGAATCGGAGCAGGGAAATGTTTGTTTTTTACATTAAGTCTGTGAAGATGTACACAAAAGATTTCATTGTAATTCCCATTCAAATCAATGAAGCAGGATGTTGAGAGCGGCAGACATTGTTTTTTTCATTGTGCCATATGAAGTGGCCTTAACAGATGTGGATTTGACTCTGTGAATACCTCTGCTGTTTATATATATATATATATATATATATATATATATATATATATATATATATATATATATAGAAATATATATAAACAGCCACACTGATTTGTGTTGTCACCATAAAAATCTGCATTTTCTTTTGACCGAATCAAATGACCACGTCAAACACTTCAATGTCTGCTCTACTCTTATTCTATTTCCGTGTTTAAAACTGTTCGCTGAGATGCTGTGGACATGTCTCATTGTGGCTCCAACTCAACTATTGGGGAATTGTGAAATTCAGCTTCAACGATTTGGATTCAAATAGGAAATGACAGGAAGTACCAGAGAATGAAGAATGCAACTTTCTATGGTCTCGTATGACTGTGTCTATCGTGATATCCTCTGAGCTCCAGAGTAGCTGTTATACCACAGATTTCTGCTCTGATCCATGGAAGGGAGCGATAAAAAAGTGAATTTTCTGACAAAGAAATCATATTGTTTTAAGTGAAAGTGAGTTGAATGTAGCTGAATCCGGTGCTTGTCTGATCCGCTGCAGCAAATTGTTGAGGGGAAAAAAGTCTCAAGCATGCTGACGCAAACAAGTGTTTTTGACACCTGCGTTTCTTTCAGAATAAAAAAAGAAACACAACTGAAGAAATGCTAGTGTTTTAGCACTGTTAGAGGCTCAAGTCGGTCAGAATTGTTTAAATGATGGTCAGTTTCTGCACATGATGAGACATGAAAGGGACCAACAATCTGTCTCGTCTCCACAGCTGCAGCTGGAGAAGAGTAAAGGGGAGATCCTGGGCGTGGTGATTGTGGAGTCTGGCTGGGGCTCCATTCTCCCCACAGTAATCTTAGCCAACATGATGAACGGCGGGCCAGCGGCTCGCTCTGGCAAGCTGAGCATTGGAGACCAGATCATGTCCATCAACAACACCAGCCTCGTGGGGCTGCCACTCGCCACCTGTCAGGGAATCATTAAGGTACAGAGACACTGAATAATAATCAAACATCGCTCTAAACCACATTGCTTCCGTGAAGATGAACACGCTTCTTTAAGTTTGAGTGTTTCTCTGTGTTGAAGGGCTTGAAGAACCAGGTGCAGGTGAAAATGAACATCGTCAGTTGCCCTCCTGTTACCACCGTCCTCATTAAGAGACCAGATCTAAAGTACCAGCTGGGCTTCAGTGTCCAGAACGGCATTGTGAGTATGAGTGTAGGCGTGTCGGTTGTATTTTGTATATTGTTATAGTTGATGTTAAGAATGGTACATTTTGTGTTGGTTACCATACAGCATGTCTGGTTTCACATTTCTGTCTCAGTTCAGACATGGTGTCCTTCTAGTGGCATACATTTAGCATAGACTTGTATTATAAGCATTTTTAACGAATTTGGTGTAATGTTTCCTTTTGCGTGTTTTGTCAGATATGCAGTCTGATGCGAGGAGGCATTGCTGAGCGAGGTGGGGTCCGTGTGGGTCACAGGATCATAGAGATCAATGGTCAGAGTGTGGTGGCCACGGCACATGAGAAGATTGTCCAGGCCCTCTCAAACTCTGTTGGCGAGGTTAAACTCATGCACACAAACACACAAACATTCACACACACACACACAATAACATACGAATATGCACGTTTGCAAACATGAAGCACATATCTGTTACTTTTTCCAAGAACTGTGTGCTTATAGATAATTGAACTGTGTAGAAAACCGTTGTTTAATGTGTCGTGTGACACAGACGGGGCTGAGCAAATGCACACGTTGAACAGAAATTAAAAGATGTGGACATTTACCAGGCAGGGGAAGTCTAACAAAAGATGATCATGTTAAGTTGCATTATGGGAATTGTAGGATCCAGCGTGATGGCACAGAAAAAGACTGCGCAGAGACGAAGAAGTCGCACTGCTAAAGGCTGTATAGTTCATAAGATGGCACAATCTCAATCTCCACTGAGGTTGTTCCTCTCACCCAGCTGTGGCATACATTTACCTTTTTTAACTGTCGGCCCACTGCATGTTGTCAGTATATCTAGTTCAAACTGTTTATGTTGCATATTGGAATAATTGAAGTCTGCTTTATAGAAACCAGGAGATACTTAAGTATGATTTTTGAGTAAATTTACTTTTTTTCCTTGCTCCAAACTATCGTTATTATATTGGCCTTAAAAAAAATCCACAATCGGTCAACCTTTAATATAAAGTCATCCTACATACAAATAATACACACACGATCGTCTAGCTTGAAATATGAAAATATACTCTATATGTTTGGTCCTTTTTAATTGAGTATTTTTTTTGTTGCCAGATTCACATGAAGACCATGCCGGCCGCCATGTTCAGACTTCTAACAGGACAGGAGACACCTATGTACATATAAACGATGGCCAGGGAGCGTTCCACAGGGCAGGCTGTCCGCTGTGATTGGTCGGTTATCTCACGGGGCAAACCCAGCTGGCCAGTGACTTGGGGAGGATTGCTTCTCCCCCTCAATTCATTTCTCTTTTGTTTCCTTTTGTTTGAGATGACTTCAATTCTTCATCATCTCTCCCGTGTCTGTGCTTAACATGCACGAGCCATTTTATTGACATGAGATGCTTTTCCATCTGACCAGCTGAAGAGACTGTGTGTGTGTGTGTGTGTGTGTGTGTGTGTTATTTATTTGTCCTGTCAGTGCTTTTCCGTGTCACTTCCGTGAGATCGTGTGGACAGACTTATCAAGCGAATGCGTCACAATTTATTTTTTATACTCATGTAATGCAATATGATACTTCTACTATACTTCTTGTATAGTTTCATTTTCTTCTCTGTTTATTTATTTCTCATGTAAATACATATTTCGCTAATATTGCAGGTGGGGGATGGGGAGGAGCCACAGCTGCATTGTAAATATTTATTGAATCTCACTGTTGAATTGAAATGGTCTGCGATGATGGTAAAGACGCAATTAAATGCCTGATATCATAGTTGCCAGTAAAAAAAATTAATGAGTTAGGTGTCTGAAATGTTGGGTTCAAATATGCTACGTTGATATAATGTACATGTGAATCAAACCAATGCTCGCAGCAGGGGTTTATGGGAGAAACGCCATATCCTTTTCATTTTCTTCATTTTACGGCAATACAAGAGTTCAATCTCTGAAGTCTTTTATAAATCTCATGACCAACACTCACACACATTTAAATAACGAGCAACTGAGTAAAACTATGAACATGCATCCACTATGCTTTTGATATCAAAGTCATATGTATGAAAATGAAGTTTCTTTGGTGTGCTACTCTACTGTATGTTCATCTTTAGTGTTCCTGACTGAAACATATGCATACTATGAGTGGATTGTGAATGTAACTGTGTTGTGTGAGCTGTCCCATTGCCATAAGCAGTATTAGAATGTCTGTACATAAGAGAAATGTGTCTAGTATTGAGCTCATGTTAAAAAACTAAACAAAAAACACAGGTTTAGTCTCTGCAAACATGTCCCCACCTGTGTGTTGGCATTTAGTCTGGAGGGAAAGAGAACTGTGAATCTCACACTGTGACAGAAACAAGCCTCACCGCTGGGTAAAGGTTTTAAAATGCACCGTAGTACGTTTTAACCACATGAGCATTACCTGTGTGCATGCCTCGTAAAGTAGTTTCATGTCATTGTGGCAAGAAAATAAAATCTGCGCTAAACCCGGCTGGTTTTGTTGGACTGGATCAAACTGATTCTAACAAACTGGTTTTAAAAGTCGGGCACCGTATGGAAGCCCATTGCTGGAAGAATTAAATAAAGACAAAAAAATGTTGAGAAAAAATAAAAGCACTGATGAGTGCAAATTTTGACAGTAAAATTCTGAATTCAGTCTGATTATCATTTTCAAACTTACTAGATGTCTTCTTTTTTTAATTTTTTTTATACATTCTAATGAAGTTTATTTTTAAATATTTGGAATCGGAGGTGCCATCCACAGATACAATCACGTTAAACACATTGCAGAAAGTAAAATGACATCAAAAGGATCTTTAAAAGCTAAAAAAGTATTACATCTTTTTGTTTCCAAAGTTGTAGCTTGATGTCTGTCGATGCATGTATTATTTTTATACGAAACTGCAAAGTATGTTCATTTCATTATTGCTGAAAACAGTACACCATGAATAGTGTATTGTACATATTGTACGCCGCAAATACGTAGTGTGGAATTGTTTAAGTGCTGATTTCGTAACGCATAATCCTCAGCATGTTTTGATAATGTTGTGTTCACACTGGAAAAGTAAATAACCTAAGTATATGCATGTCAATTATCAACACTTACATTCTTTTCAGTGTGCAGGTAATTACCGTTTTTGAGTTGAATGAGAGAGGTGGGCATTTTAAAGCCCACCTCTCTCATTTTTCATTTTGATTGATACTTTTGTAAGTTTATCATGGTAAATTAGGTTTCTTTTATCCTGACAAAAGGTACAATTCGAAGACTAAAACAGTAATATTGTGTACTAATGGTTTCGAGTAGAGAATTGGGTCAAAGATATTACTATTTCCACGTTGAGCCACTAGTTCCCCCTAATGTCTGCTGTTAGGTAGTGCTGGTTCTGTGACAATGAAATAAAAAGTCACCTAACATTATATTTTTATTTCAAAGTTTTAGCCGTATGACAAATTAGCATACATTTAAAAAAAGAACAAATATACAACCTTCAAATTAATTAAAATTAAAAACAAAGTTAAGCATCATCTCGTACCATGTGACGCTCGTTTCATCTCTGACCTGCAGTCAGAACACAGTGCCGTTATCGGTTTGTCTCTTCCTCGGGGTCAATGTTTGTTTGTAATTACGTCTACTTGTCTGTCATGCTGCGTCGCTCTCAGGCGGGTCAGATCAGGGCTTCTGGTCCTTCTGGTCACACTTTAACATGACCTTGATCCCGAGACCCTGCCGCGTGGTCTCAAAGGCCTGGGCTGCCTGCTCCAGGGGAAAGCGGTGGGTCACGAGGGGCTTCACGTTCACTTTCCCTGACGCCAACATGGCTATGGCCATCGGCCAGCTGGGACACAGATTGAGAAACATTTTACTCAAGAGTTCAATCGCTGTGACACCTAACAATTATTGATAGAGTTGAGCTTCACCCAAGGCCATAAATGATAGAGCAATTCATTTTGAAATCTCATTTATTATTAAATTAAATATTACTCTCCAGTAGAACTGCTTCCAGCTTTGCTTTCAGCATCTGCTTATCAAACAAAAAAGGGCAACTGATGGATTTTTTCTCACGTGTTGCAGTAGCGGAAAACTCCTCTGATGTCCACTTCTCTTAAGGCAGCATTGGACAGAGGAACAGTGACCATCTGAGGACCAACACCCACCAATGCCACCACACCTCCTGAACGCGTTGCCTGGCAGGAAAAAAATGCATATAGACACAGCACTTGGATTATATTATAGGTATTCAGATACTGAAACTCTTAATGCTTCGCAGGGGACCAAGCATATGGTACTATTATTAGAACGTATTCAGACTCTTGACTTAAGTAAAAACAGCAAAACCACAATGTAAAAATACTCCATTAGAAGTTTAAGAGCTGCATTCAAAATGTATGGAAGTATTACTGGATAAATGAACTTGAGTATCATATACGCAATATATTTTTTAATCGGTGAAAGATATATAAAAGTAACAAGTAACTATAGAAAATAGTCAAATAAGTAAAGTATAATGTTGCATGAATTGGAAACAGTAAACTAAAGTACAAATATTTAAGTGTAAGTAGTACAGTACCTGAGTAAATGTAATATTGTCTATACTTTGTGCAGAGCTGCTTCATAACTCTGAAAACAACATTAAATGGTCTTCACTGAGTAGTCACATACGTAGATGGCCGTTTGAACGCTGCTCTCCACACCAGAGCATTCAATAGCAACGTGAGGCCGAGCGCCCAGCTGCTCCTCTACGCTCTTGGCCAGGTGCTGAGGTTCGTCATCACTCTTCACCTTCAGCTGGAAGTCTGCACCCAACTCTTTGGCCATTGTGAGACGCTCGGGTATCATATCTGAACAACAGAAGTGGATCACAGACAAAAAGAAAAGCCTGAAGGTAAAATGCAACCAGAATCTGCATGTTGTGTGGCTTTGGTTGAGGTGTGTGTGTGTGTGTGTGTGCGCGTTATACCAGTGATGACGACCTGCGAGGCCCCCATTGCTTTAGCAACAAGCAAGGAGACCAACCCAATAGGTCCTGTGGGAAAAGAAGAAATAAGCAGGATGCCAAATATAGAAACGGTGTTAAGTGTAAATTTAGATACAATTAAAGAGTCAATGTCATGATGTGTTTTTAGATATAAGAAACAATTCCACCTGGTTATGCTCAATGCGCACATCTCAATGAGCATGAGCTTGTTTTTGCAGCATATGGGTTTCGTTAAATATTAAGTGTTTTACAAGGAGTGTGAAGGTTCAGTAGTTTTCCAAACACACTCAAGTTGTGCCAGAATGATTCTCACTTTTGAGACTACACCCATCGATGTCTGTAGAACTAGATTCTGCTGCTTGCAAGGCCTGACACAAACACAGCACAATCTCTTTTTATATTAGTTTGCAGTGTGTCCTGAGAGGCAGTATCCTGCCGATGGAATTGTCCTACTTGTTTAATTGTGTTAGTTGAATAGTTTGTGCTCATTGTACCTGCGCCACAGATAAGCACGGTGCTGCCGAGGGTCACACCGGCTCTGCGACAGGCGTGAATCCCCACAGACAGAGGTTCGATTAGGGCTCCTTCCTCAAATGTCACATTATCAGGCAACCTGGACGGTTAAAGAAAGACACAAAGAGAAAAGAAGAATTTTTACAAAAAATGTAAAAAAAAGGAGATATATGCAAAGTTGGGCAAGAAAGTCAGTTGGCGGTCAAGAGATCAGAAAGTTGTAATATCTGGTGCAAAGCCTTTACAATGTTGAATAACTTGTTACTTGTAACAGAAGTTGGCACTGTGTTTGTAGTATCGGCACAGATTTCCATCGTCGGGGGGAGTGGCACAGAAGAAGATTGTAGGAGACAAGTTATAACGTCCATTTTTGAAGAACTCATCCATCTCGCGAGGTGCGCCCGGCTCAATGGCCACTCTGTCACCTAAAGAAAATATACTGAAGTTGACTTTATCCAGATAACTCTTTGACAGAGTGAACTTGATTTCAATACCATAAAAATGTAAGGACTAAGTGAGATATTGCATTAAAAATGATGAACAGTGTAAGACGTCACAGTGCCACAAATGTATGTTTTAATGCATTTGTGGCACTGCAGGTACAGTTTGACAAAGAACCAGAGTTGACAGAATCATCTTTGTGATCTATGAATATATTTTGATGAGTGTAAGCGCGATTTCTGCAGTGCTCACCCACTTACCCACTTCAAGGTGCTTGACTGCTGATCCGACCTTCACCACTCGCCCCGATGCCTCGTGCCCCAACACCATCGGTTTTGTGACCACATATTCCCCAATCCGTCCGTGCTGCCAGTAGTGAACATCTGATCCGCAGATTCCTACAGAGTGCATCTGGAGCAAAACCTCTGGGTGCAAAACATGACACACAAGACAGAGTCCAGTACTGACCAATAAGGGGGTATGCATATTGTGTCACCTTGTAACAGAGAGACACAGCAGACCAGCATGATTCCAGACCTCTGAAACAAATCAAGCTAATGTAGGACAGGATTCAAATATGAATATATGAAGTGAAACAAAATGTCAATATCAATCTTATCTTTTGGTTAACTACTGACCAAAAGTGAAATATAAGTGAAATATTTTACAAATATCTATGTTTGACATCTGTGCATTGTTGACTCGCAAGTCAATAATATTTTATGAATGAATAATAAAAAAATGCAGTACTTCTGATTTCAAAGCCATGGCAAGTTTTTTCCTTCAGTTTAAAACACATTCCTATAAGAAAATAAATCGAGCTAAAACAAGTACTGTAGCGACCCTGTAAAGGGGGCTTTGTACGACAACCCCTCCTCTCTAGCAATCGCAGGCATGATGGTCGAGGTGCGTGCCTGTGATTGGTGGAACAGAGGGGAGGCGGGGTTTGACCTGTCTGGGGGACAGGAGGGAGTTAAGTGTGTGACGGGAACCGTGTTGTTGTAAAAGTGTCGGTGCTGGTAACATGTGAGTGTCTCATGAACGGCTGTCAATAAAGCGTGCCTCCAAGGACAATAACCAGTCTCCGTGTCATAAACAAACCTAGCGAAACGTTACAGTACCCAGGTTAGTTGGATTGCATTAAATGTAATTAGTTCAACCTATTTTGCAAAGCATGTAAATCATATTCTCGTATTTCGATATGCCTTTTGGTGGACTATACATTGTAAATGGCAGCTCAACTACAATGCAATATGTCATACCATTAGGCCCTGGCTCCGGGATGGGGCGCTTTTCCTGAGAAATAAACAAAAAAGTGTGAAGTCAGTTTAATTCATACAGACTGTAACTAACGTTGATGCAAACGACGTAAGTTTAATATCAGTCTCGTACCACCCGGAGGTCTCCCGGTGCGTGCAGCACCACGGACAGGTTTTCCTCCGCCATAACTGATGCAACACTTCAAACACAACAGGGTGAGGAAGAAGCAGACAGGTGAACCGAGTCCAGAGAGATCTCTCTTCTGGTCTGTGTCAAAGTACAACACAAACTGTAGCGTGCAGGCTTCATCTTCCTGATTGAGGGGCTGATACCAAAACAAAGCCTGTGATTGGCCAAAGCCCAGTTGAAGAGTCCACTTCGTAGGGGTGACCGCTACCACGCAGAGGAATGTAACTGCACTCATTCAATTACTATGACTCTTTCTACGGCTCGATATTACTTTGATACCATTTTACATGACGTTGATATCGATTATAGGTTGCTATTGAGCCCTCGTCATGGATATGCCGTGATAGGATGAGCACGAAACCCCTCTACGTTGTCTCTGTCCGACACGATTGGCTGCTTTTAACTGCCATGTTTTTGTACGACACATGTATTGATTAGTCATGAGATTAAAATGTATTTTCTATAAACAAATAGTAAATAACTGAAAGCATTCCCATTATGTGGTATTTGTTTGTACAATATCCATTTTATGTCGCATTTAAAACATAAATAACAGCTTTGACCCGAATAGCAGGGCACTAAATGAGTAGTTTGATGTTTTCTTGCATGCTGAAGCTGCCAACTGGTGATTCAAAACTACATCTGATGTCCATTAATAAACAACAATGCAGCCATTAGTGCTCAGTAGGACTCACCCTTTCTTACTTAAAACTTTACAGATACGGTTCTTTTTATTGCGCAACATGACAACATTGAGACTATGTTAGAGTGACTAGCAGATCTTACACTGATGTGACAGAGATTTATTTTATGTCAGTGTATACATCTACACTGCATACACAAGTACCAGTAGGCAATGCAAACATAATAAACAACAAAAAAAACTAAACTGACAGTACATTATCTACAGCTTTAAACTGTAGAAAGTGTGAATGGCACAACCGCTACTTGTTCTTCTTTAACGTGTTTTTCTCTGCTTTGCTTATATGTGCAGCAGCGGGCAGCAGTGGGCTTTACAGTTGGAGCATCTGAAACATCCGGGGTGGAAATCATACACGTCACCTGAATATTTCTGCAGGTTGTCAATGCTGACATATCCTGTACAGAAAAAGTGAACAGAAAAAAGGGTGTTACATACTCAACAATAATCTAAATATTGATTGCACCGGACCGGTGAATTATCTATTATTTTCTCAAACATGAATTATCTATTATTTTTCTAAAAACGTACAGTAAATGATAATACAAGTTTCACCTGAGAGTGTGTTACTAACTGGATAGTGAGCATGGAGAGGGGCTTCACTCTCTGTGTCAGACGGTTCAGAACTGCCAAAAGAGTAATAGGGAATTAATTAATTCACAGGACACTTTGCAATTGATTTAGAACCAATATTAAATATTTACAGTGGAAACTCAACACACTTGCTTCTGCAGACTTCACTGTATTCATCTTCTGACTGGCAACTAAAACTCTTATGGAAACCCTGTAAAACCAAAGGAAGTCCAACAAAGTGATGAAGTGATGAAGGATACATGATCTGACTAGTTTCAATTTGCCAGGTGTATTTACCTTTTCCAGCGACGGCTCATCTTCACACTCCCATATCAACCTCCCAACCACCTGTCGCACCTCTAAAATTACAATACAGAACATTGTATGAGTTATAATTGATGAAACTGGTTCGCTTTGAAATGAATAATTAGAGAAGTTCAAACCAAGACTGGCTAGTCCCTTTGAATAGTTTTTAGAGACCTGAAGAGTTAAAAATAAAATTATAAATTCAAAAATATAAACATAGTTTGCGTGCCAGAAATGATTTTTTTCTTATTTCCAACTCTTCTTGGGACATAATTGCTGGTCTTGACCCCAAGGATGGGAACCACTGGTTTAGTATGGTTTACGACAAATCAATAAACATGTTAGCTCTCACCCTCCTGTACTGAGGTCGGAGGCAGCACATAATGACCGATGCACACAGACATCACGCTCTGGCGCTTCTCACAGGCGGACAGAAACAAGCTGTGAAAAACTGCAACCTTTTTCCAAAGATAATCTTTGCTCTCGAATATCCTAAAAAACAGATGTCAAAGTTTATTGTTTAGTATGTAAGCACATACAATGCATTGCACTTGGTGCATAGCAATACACACAGTGCAATAGTATAACTACTTCATTACAAATATGATGATTTACAATGGAAAGCTTGTAAGGGATTATAGAACGATGACTCACAAATGATCTGCTCGATGATAAATGTGCAGTTTTCCAGTTCCTCACTCACCTTAGAGTATCAGCACATGTAGCATCTTCACTGAAAAGGAAAGCTGCTGTTCTCCAATCAGCAATGGTCCCACCCTCCGATACTACAAGACATCATGCTGTGACTAAAAATCCAACTACCAACACCATGTTTGTGTTTCAAAATGCCAATGTTGGTGATATTACAAGTTGAACTTGAGTTACAGTTTCCTAAACTAGATTTGTGACAGTAAGATTATTCCACTTATTCTCAGTCATGTTTTGTTAAAATATTAACATCATGTTACTCACTAGTTAAAATGTAAACACAGCTACAATAGAAATTAGCAGGGGGTTAATTCAACTAGCATTAAGCTGATAATAGTAGGAAAAGGTTTGCGTTACTTACTCCAAAAGGTGTGACATGCCTGTGGCACACTGCTTGAAAACCAGGCAGACGTATCCCTAAACATAGCAACAGTCCTCTGTTATGAAACGTGGTTCTCGTTGAGCTTCCAGCTCTTCTCACTCTCCAGCTAGCTTTCTCTCCCTTGTGGATGAAGGAAGTAGACTGAATATAAGAAGTGCTGCGCTGTCGTTTGGCGCGCAAACGGCTCTGCTGCGTTTACGTCTCTCCATAACTATCGGAAATGTTGAAATTCGCAGGGACAGACGTCCGACTAACTAAACAACAAGGACTGAGACTAGTTCACGTTATCGTGGATATTTGACGCGAGGAGTGTAGGAGCTGGACTGTGTTTGTACTGTTTAATGTTTAGTTTGTCATGTTTTTTTTTTTTTTACAAACTCATAAAGTAACGATTTAAAACCACAGCCAGAAGCGTTTGTTTCGCTAACGGTCTGTGTAGTTCAAGCTAGCTAGCTAGCTAACTGTTAGTTAGCTAAAGTGATCTAAGTTAACATTGAGGGAGGCGAGTCGATGCATTTGGGTTGTTTCAAGTCAAAGTGGTATGTATCCTGCTTAACTGTCTTATTTACATTATCACCTCACATAATGGTATAACTTTAAGTGTAAAAAGAGTATTGAATGTTTCTTTAATATGTTTCTTTCAGGTTTCTTAGACTTGTCCCATGTGGATGGAGAGGGCCACCGAGAGGATCCACCTGACAGGATTGTGTGAGCAACCTTACTGCTGAAGTGACACACACACACACACACACACACACACACACACACACACACACACACACACACACACACACACACACACACACACACACACATCTCATTTATCATTGAGAAATTGACAATATATAGACAAACGTGTGGGATTATCATTTGTGATATAATTTAACACCATAGTCCAAAAGACAACCTCTCATTTAGTGTTTTGATGATTGTGGAAAGTGCAACACGTTGGTCAAAATCTCCTATAGTTGTTGAGTGGATTGAGGTCCGGTGACGATAAAGGCCATACGACATTATGCACATAATTCATACTAAAACCGTTTATTGCCAAGTGCAAAATATAAATATCTGTTATGTGTCTCCATTCTATTTATTATTGAGGATTTTTCTTGGTCACCCAGCCGCAGGGTGTTGCAGTACTACATTTCACCACCAGGTGGTGATATTTTGTAACATATACAGTTTATCAGCAAGTCATGGCCTATTTTATATGGCTTGTAACGTCCGATTTCACTATAAATTTAAAGTGACATATTCTATTGATCATGTTGTTCTACAATTTCATTAGTGCAGCTGACGTTGAGTCTCTATAGGAAGTGTATATACCATATCTTTTCTTATACCTTAGCTTTTAATTTATCCACACCTGGTGAGGAGTACTGAATTGTTTTTTAATGTTAGTAATAAGCAATATTCCAATCTGGTGCTGTTTGTTTAGCAACAAGACATGTTTGCTGGAGCTCCATTCAGTCTGTTACAGATAAAAGACTTAATTTAATCTGTTGTGTTGTCAAATCTCACTTGTTCACAGATAGATGTAGCTATTTATGTACTGTCTTGTCAATTCATTCACATTTTGGACGGCAGTTTTTGTCTCTGCTTTAAGAATATCTATAATGTCCTCGGTGGGGTTGTCTGCGGGTCAGGCGCTCATTGCTCCCACACACACATGGAACCCAATAATGTAACCTTGTGTTTTATAACAGTGGCAGCCTATTAAGGAAGATATTGCTGTACAGCAGGATTGCAGGTATAACTGATGGGTATAACTGACGGGCAATGCTTATTTGAACACTGAGAAACCAGAGAGCCTGTTACTGTGTCACTAAAGGGAATGGTATAGGACGTATCTCGGGCTACTAGGTCTCAGGCATTGTTTTGAAAACCGACTGCCTGTGAAATCTTTCCACAAAGGCACAGATTCCATGTAGGTTACTGCTTGCATGTTTATAATATTTTGGTCAGCTTGCCGGCACATAACTGTCATTGGGTAGAGACTGAGTGCTTCCACTCCATACAGTGACTGGTTGAGAGGGGGTTCACTCTGTTGCCATGACAACAGCAAAGCCACACCCTGTATCTTATACCCAACCCCCCAACATGCTCGGCTCAGAACACAGCACCAGAGAGAGGGGCAGGTTGGTGGTACATGCACAGAGGTTTAACATGAGCAGAAGGCAAAATGCATCATCTATCTGTTGTTAATTTAACCTAAGCATTTACAACACCTGTATAATAATATGACAACATCTGAATTGTTATTGGTTACCTTTTTTGGTTTTCATTGTACTGAAAATTGAATTTTACTGTCCGTGGAAATCATCAAAACATTGAAATGTATCTCTTCTCAAAAATGCAAAAAAAAAACTCCATTATGAGGATTTGATGCTTTCTCTGTTATATCATTGTTATAATTGTAAATGTCACGTCTTTGGGTTGTACAGTATGAATATGTCACATTGGCCCTAATTAAGTGGAGCGTTGAAACAACTAATTGCCCTATTAAAAAAAGTTAGAAATTAAATACATTTTGGTTGTGGATTGATGGTTGTCACCTTTGGCTCTGGGACACTGTGATGATTTTTACACTTTTATCTTGACATTTTGTTACGCTAAAAAGTCATTTTCTTTTTAAAATCCTCAGATTTAGAAAAGAACATAAGCTTCAGCTGCAGCTCTTATTTATTGTTTATTTTGCAACGAAGGATGTACTATAGTGCATTTATGCTCCAACTGTTACATTTGACATGTCTCTCGCGCTTTTTTTGGGGGTGTTTTTTGGGTGTCCTCTGATGTCCAGGAATAATTCACATAATCTGAATTATGTTACAATGACAGGATCTGTGCTCTTCCTCCTCTTTGTTTTCTGTTGTGCTGATTTTGTCCTTTCAGCTTCCCTTCTGCTGGACAATGTAAATGGCCTGCGGTGGCAGAGCTGGCTGCCCGGGGCTCATCCATCTCCCCTCTGTCCCTTATGATATTGTTCCATTGTGTGGTAGCCTAGATTATTTTAGAGTCGCTGTTGTTATCATATTGCTATCAGGGACAGTATGTTTAGTGCACATTCAATAGTTTGTCTGTCATTATAATTTCAGAAAATAGTGAACCCATTACATTTTCCCAGAGCACAAAGTGGCATCTTTGTATCACTAGTTTTTGTGAAGCCTGCGACTCGCTAGTTTTTCCAAACAACAATAACCCAAATGTATTTAATTTAGTATTTAACAGTCAACTATGAAAACAAAAACATATTCACATTTAAGAGGTGAAACCAATAAAACCAATTACATTGCAGATTAGTTTCTGGTACATTTTCATTTATTCTACTAATTGGTTAATACACTAATTGTTTCAGCTCTGGTATGTTAGTGTTGTAATACTGTGCAATATGACAACCATAATGTCATTCCAAAGCTGTTTGGGTCTCCCTGTAGGCTCACTTTGGCCTGGTTTTGGTTTGTCTTGGGCTCCTTGGGTTTCAGAGGGAGTGATGTAGTAAGAGGAACTGGGCTACATATGTTTTAATTGGATGGTTTTGGTGAAGCAATGGCTTCATTCACTGGGGAATTCAAGCTGAATCATCTTCAAACGTCTAATCTTTAATGAAACCCGTTCACAAGAAAGCATAAATAATGAGCAACATGATTAAACATTACACAGAAACAATAGTACAAAAGCAGAAATGCCATTTTAATGATTTCCCGGCTATGTGAGGACTGTGGAGACATTTGTGTGTTGTGGGCGATGATCAAGTGCAGGGAGGTCTGGATCATTGAGAATTGTATTACATAATGTCCAGCGCTCTCTGACAAGCTCAATGACAACTTGTGTCTTCATGAATTGCTGCTGACTTTGCATTTTATATTTTATTTACTGCTTCCAGACATGAAATAGCCAGTCAGCATTCTCATACAGTACCTTGTCAGTGAGATGGAGCAGTAAACCTTACTGGAGTTTCATTATTAAAGTGTTGAAGAAGAGCTGATTTGCTATCTGCACCAAAGCGCCACCGTAACTTGTATTACCTTGTAGTTCAATGTTAAATGGGCAATCTATTATCTCTCTCTCTCTTTCTGTCTCACCATCAAGTCTCGTTCTCTCCAGCTGAACCAACAACATCAAAGGAGTGGGCTTCAAATCACAGGTGTTGAAGGATTAAGGCCACCGCACAACGGGGTTTTATTCTCAGCCTCATCTTTGATGTAGTGTCTCTTCCACTCACTTGTGTCTCTAACCGGTAACATGGATTGGTAGATTGGAGTGTCCATTGCTAAACTGAAAATACGTGTCTTCATTCTCACACAGCGCCATTAAGTAAGAGGCTGCACTCAGGAATTGGAAGATCATTATTGTCAGAAGTTGCACAAATGTGGGGACCGGGGGCATTATCTATGGTTATTGACAGATATTTTGCCATACTGTATACTTACAGTCAGGGCCATGAGTATTTTACACGATTTTGGTAACTTTGCCTATTTACACAACTGCAATGGATTTTTTCTTATTTAGCTCTTTGCTAATAATAATAATTCATAAACAGTGAATGCAATAGTTTTGTTACATCCATTGAATTAAAGCTGAAAGTCTACACTTCAACCACATATTGACCTCGTCGTTTCAAATCTGTGTAAAGTCGAGTAAAGCGGAGAAACATTGTGTCACAGTCCAAATATTTATGGCCCTGACTGTATATCATATACTGTGGTAACTATTCCTTTCACGTCTTTGGGTGAATTAGGTCATTGTGTGTAGTATTGATCTTTAGCTAGTGGTTGTATGTCAGTTGTATGTCAGCTTGGTTGGTCCATAAAGAAATATCTCAATAACTGTTTCCATCTAATTCTATACAAACATTCATGGGGCTCATATGATTAATCTCTCTGACTTTGGTGTTCACCTGAGCTTGTCTGTAACACATTTGTGGTGTAGAGTAATGTGTCTCGATAGCTATTGTATAGGTTGCCGTTATACTTGCTACAGACAGTCATTCCATTCTGTGTGGAGTTTGCATGTTTGTCCCCGTGTCATGTGGGTCTCTATCGAATTCTCCGGCTTCCTCCCACAGTCTAGAGACATGCAGCGTTGGTGTATTGAGGACTGTAAATCGTTGTGAATGTGAGCGTGCGTGGTTGTCGGTCTCGACGTGTCAGCTCTGTGACTGTGACACTGGGGACCTTTCAAGGGTTGACCTTGCCTTCGTCCAATGTCAGCTAGATAGGATGAGCGCTTACAGAAAATGGATGGATATAAAATGACTTATACAGTTACATATAAAGGATGTCATCCATATGGCCCATCCATAGTTGGGACCTGTAATATATATATATATATATATAAACACATATATACTTATGTGTGTCTGTATATATATATATATACACATATATATGTGTGTGTATATATATATATATATATATATATATACACATATATATGTGTGTGTATATATATATATATATATATATATATATATATATATATATATATATATATATATATATATATATATACACAATATACATATACTTACAGTTGAGTATGTTTGGCCTTAAAGTAAATAAAATGCTGCATTGAAATAACTTCAGTTTACGAGTAACCTTGCACATGAACAGCCACTGTGGTATTTAAATAGTACACAGTGATCTAACACAGTGTACGTTATCCTCCATGCACTGATGCATCTCATACACTGGAAAGATCTCCATAAAAGAATGTCAACATGATATTTTGGCACAACTATCCATCCATCCTACTTAATCACATAAAGAGCCTTATTAAATAGGAAAATATTAAAAAAAGAATATCACAGGCACATATTTTCTCACAGCTTTGTAAATTCAAGCTTGTATCTCAGTGAAAGTGAAGCAGAGGAGACAAGGAAAGTTTTCCAGAGTGACCGCTCTGGTGCTAGCTGTAGGCTCTTCACTGACCTTTAACCCTGGTTGGGTCACCGGGGTGTGTTGGTGTGCTGAGGAAGGACAGGAGGGTACATTGTTCCCCAGACCGTTAAGAAGCCATGTAGGAAAACAGCTGAGCAGCGCCTAACAGTAGGGTGAACGGAAAAGTCGCAGGCTCCACAGGCTCCACAGGCTTACCTTTAGGGGAACAGACTCACTCTTAGGCAAGCACATACTGTAGACTCATACATGCATCACATTCACGTGCACGTGCATGCACTTGTTCATACATTTGCACGGCTGCACAGAGGTATCGGTTAGGCAACACAGAGACTGAAGGATGTATTTGAACAGAGGACACCTGCGAGACAGAAACTGCCAACAGAATAAAAGTTTTGACTGACTGTAGCTAAGTTCGTGTCTCGCCAAGGACTGTCGTGCTGCTTTGCCAGACCATGTGTGAATGTTATTTGCCCTCTTAGTTGCTCGGGTCCACAATGAGTCATCCTTTGGAGTTTGGAAGACGGCATCACTAAGATATGGCTGCTCCCTGGGGTTAACACCCTGCTGAGCACCAGCCATCAAGATTAATGACATGGCTTCCTTTTTCTGTTTTCCCTTTCCTCCCATCATCTTCTCTAAGTTTGCCCGTTAAGTTTCAATTCAATTCAATTCAGTTTATTTTGTATAGCCCAAAATCACAAATTACAAATTTGCCTCAGAGGGCTTTACAATGTGTACACATACAACATCCTTGTCCCAGGACCTCACATCGGATCAGGAAAAACTCCCCAAAAAATAGAAAAAACCCTTTTGCAGGGAAAAAAGGGAAGAAACCTTCAGGAGAGCAACTGTCTATCTGCATCTGTCTATCCCTCTCCCCGGATAGACAGATGCAATAGATGTCATGTGTACAGAATGAACAGCATTACAGAGTTACAACACATTCAATGAATATGACAGAATGTAGGAATAATTAGTAGTAAGCATGGACCACGATCCATCAGCGGGGCCCATCAGCGGGGCCATGGCAGGAGGCAGGAGGGCGGCCCACCAGCCAAGAGGCATCGCGAAAGAGGCCGGATCAATGAGGCCAGGCCTTTGAGGCAGGAGGCACAGAGAAGGAGGCAGGGCCCTATGAGACGTGAAGTCACAAAGACTCCGGGGAGGAAGCAGAGTTAGTAAGGTGCAATGAAGAGATGTAAATTCATCCATAAGGAGAGAAAGAAAAGGAGAGAGGAGCTCAGTGTATCCTTAAACATCCCCCAGCAGCCTATAAGCCTATAACAGCATATTTTAGGGGCTGGACCAGGGCAAACCTGATTCAGTAGCCCCGCATTTAGTGAGCGCAGCTCTCTAGTGGGGCAATATGTTACTACAAGCTCCTTAAGATATGATGGTGCATCACCAATCAAGGCTTTGTCGGTGGGGAGAAGAATTTTAAATGTGATTCTTGATTTTACAGGGAGCCAGTTTCATGTAAACATATTTAAAACCTGCATTGTTTGCATACATACATGTTTACCAGCTGCACGTCTTCTGTATCCCTGCTTTTGTTGCATTGCATATCTTAATTACCGCCTCCTGTAGATCAGTGGAATAGTGTGAAACCACCTGTGTGCACATGTACGTACACGACAAACACAACAGTGACCCACTCAGAAAAAATATCTGTTCCAAAGTGCCACGATCTCCACTGGGTGTCTTTTTATAAGTAAAAGTAGCGAGACCACAATTGAAATATACTTCATTAAAAGTCAAATTCCAATGTTACACTTACATATCTGTATTCACCTCATGAGGAGTATCACACAGTATCTGGAGCTTGACCCATTGGGACCAATATACCCGCCTCTGCTGCTTTGAAAAGTATTATCAGTAAAAATGTAAGTTTAAGTATAAAAAGTGCAGTAGAATGGCTCTTTGCTGTTTTACATTGCAGATGGTGATTCAAGTCCTTCCTTTTGCAATAATGATCAGATCTCCTTTATACTTATTTTATTGCTTCCACTAAAAATAAAAGTCCTCTTGCTGTGTACAAAGCTGTCTAATAAATTATAATATTTGTTTGTTATTACTGCAAATTAAGCTGAAAGACCTGTAATATGTAATATACTCTTTAAACCTTTAATGCTGCTGGTCAAATCGGTGCTACATTTAACTGTTTTATTTTATACTGCGATGTGGTTTGATTTATAACAACAATAGGAATCAATTAAAAATAATAATTTCTCTGGACTTTTACATAACCCATAATTGTAGCTGTTGGGATATTAGCCGGAGACCTTACAGTACTAAATATCAATATCCACTTACATGTTTGAAAAGTGTTCTTATGTGAACAAAGATTACATACAACATCACTGAAACACAAACTAACTGGAGTGTCAGGTTTGTCCATATATCATGAAACAATGTAAACATAGAAAACAACTTAACGAATATTATTGGACGCCTGTCTTATTTCTTAATCTGGGACGCTGTGATCTTTAGAGCTGTTCCTTCTTGTTCCACCAGCACAGGATGCCCCTCTCTAAACACAGGCCCCATCCTCTTCTTAAACAACTCACACACACAACTTGTGTTTTGACGGTGTCTCTCAAACTTAAACCTCTGTTTTCTGTAACCTGCTGTGAGGAACAACAGGACAGGTCTAAACTGTATGTCTTCAGTAATAAGATTCTACCGTGTCATTTTTAAGTTGTCCTCCTTGGACTGTTAGTGTGAAACTAGGACAATCATTAATCGGGCGATAACAAGATACAGTAGCGACAGTCAACTCTAAATATTGGTATAAAAGAGGAATGCCCAAAGCTCACATTAAAATAAAGTGAATATGAATAGTTAGACAATATGCTCTGGTTTGTATGTAGTTGCTTATTTTATGAATTTTCTCTTGCTTGCCAAGGCCAAACAGCAGAAAGGCTGAGGCTATCATTATTGTGGCAAATTCTAAACTGTTGAGACTAATCTGCCAGCTTGTGTTACTGTTGTAGATCTCGGCTTAGAGGCAACGAGAAAGGGGACAAGCTGACTGGAGTTTTACACAGAAGTGCGCCATTTGGTTAAAGCGTTTCTGACTGATGCCGTTGTGCGTGCCTCCGTAGGGCAGGAACATACAACGTGAGTCACTGCGCAGTCTAAGCCCCTGACTGAAAAGGCCCACTAATTTACCACGGGTCATTTATGGTTTCAGCACCAACCTGTCACTCCAAAACTTTGTGCTGATGACCTCAATGATGATTAAGAAGCAACTCTTTTTTGGCATTTTACCCTTTTAACAATAACTGAGGGACGGTTTGCAACTATTTACATTATGGATTAATCTCTGGAAACTTTTTGGATTTGAAGAACAGTTGGATATTTTGAAAAATATGCTTATTCTCTTTCTTGGCAAGAGTTAGGGGCTAAGATTGATACTACTCTCATGATGAATATGACGCTAACCAGCGTATGCTAACCTACAAGAGCGTGTGTCTGTTCCCAGGGTCAGGTTCTCCCGAGCTCCGTCTCCTTGCCATAGGACACCTTAACAGTACACATTGAGACCTTCTAAAGAGTTTTATGTGCTCAGCACTGGATGTCTCTCCAGTCAGCTGTAGAAATCCCCCATCTAGCTTATGGATGGGGGTGCAGATTAATTACAATGCAATTCAATTTTATGGCCTATTTCCCAGATATGATCTCATAAATGTCCAGGGCTGGTTGTCCCCATGGTCATATTGTCATACAGTCTTTCAACCAATTGCAATTTGGTTTATGCAATTTGGTTTATGTAATTTCCATTTCATCATAATTCTACATTTAACTGACACAAAAGCTAATGCAATCATAAGGTGAGAATGATGAGCATTGACTTTATATTTTTTTCACACCTCCAGAATAGAAGATAAGTACGTCATTACAAAAGCTCTTCACTGGAGGGCAATGTGTTCCTATCCAAAGAGGTTTGCTCTTATTTTGATCTTTGAAGATGGCCCTTACCAATGTTAGTGTATACAGCTGCTGGCTATAACTACGTATATTCACCAGACAGACATGAGAGTGGTATTGCTCTTCTCATCTAACTCTGTGTAATAAAGCTAATGATCATATATCCCAAAAGGTCACACTATTCCTTAAATCAAAGTATTGTTTGGTCTTGAATACGGTGAAACATGCTGATCACAATCAATTTGTCTCCAACAGTGCAAAACCCCAGACAATTACATTTTAGTGCTACAAAAGCAAACAAAACCAAATCATTGTACTTGTGAAACTTGAACCTGTAAACGGTTTGTGTGATAAATGACCATAATAATTCACCAATAATCATGATTGTTGTCAGTTACTTTTGTATAGATTGACTGATTATTAATCAACTAATCATTTCAGTATGACTTGAGGTTGGGTGTTAAAATCTAATTTGGTCTTCTTTGCTAGTGTTGGGAGAGTGGATCAGTGATGTGTTCAGAAATGTTCCCGCGGCTTTTCAAAGCTGTTTTCTTCACACTCAAGTCATGCCATATCCCGCAGAATGACAGCCAGGTTTGCTTTCTTACCATTAAGTCAAACACATTCAAGATAGGCAGGGGAGTCTTGACAAGGGAGCTTAATTGACATCTGGAGACATGTCTGCTATTTGTGGATGATGATGATGTTTTGGTTTTAATGTAATCTCCAACATTCAGTGGGGGTATTTGCAGCTGAGTGTGATGCTGTCAGGAGGAGGAATGGCACCTCCAAGTCTGAGACCTTGGCAATTTGACTAGTCTTCTTATCCAACAGCTTTCCTGAGAAGAGACTTTCAAGTGTCTAAGGGGCTTATACAGGAGTCGGGACAGGCCGGTACTATTTGAGGTTTTCAGGAAGGCTATTACAGAGATAGCTGCAACCTGGCAGACGTCTGAGTTATTCACTGTCTCTCTTCCTTCCACCATTTAAATACTGTAGTTTTTTTTCTTTTCTCAATATCCAAGACGTAATTACAAAGAGGATACACTTTTTTGAAAGCTCTGCATGTCTGACTTAATAATGAAAAAAAAAAAAATAACATTTCTTGCTTCTTCGACATTCCATCTGAGGGAGCCGGGTAGACCCAGCTGGCCCATTACATTATTATTTTGTACCCCTATTTATCAATTTATCTGAGCTGTGATATCTGTGACGTCACAGAGCAGACGGATCAAGAAACAGCTGACATAAGTATAGCTTGAGAATCTAGAGAAAGAAACATTTGCGCTGTATTCAGTGTTAAGTGTATTTAAGGTTGAAATCTAAATTCTATTTCAAAACCAAAATGTTATATATTTACTGCAGTTGCCAAATTGTCATCCCCCTTTCTGACTCTCAAACACATTCACCAGCCAGCTCATCATATCAAGAAAGCATGAAGCAAGCATGATTACTTCAATCAAAATCCGCCTTTCTACATAAAGAAGTTTTAAAGAGAAACTATATAAGAGTTATTTCTGAGCTAATGCAACACTGCTGTGAATGTTTTATCTCCGACCTCCCTTATGTTACCTAATAAGGTCATTTAACTTCACTGAAATTTATACTACTCTATCAATATACTGTCGTCACCCAATAACCTTTTAGATGAAAGCATATTAAATATCTTAAAATGGTATAACTGGATTAACTCTGAGTGGTCTGTATTGAAAATTGTGTCTTAAATTCAGGTTGGTAATCTTTAGAAATATTTTTCACATTTTTGTTGAAATTCTCATTAGATTCTTAGCAATCAATCAATCAAATGCTCTGACAAAAAAAAGAAAGTAATCCAGTATGTGAGGCTGTTTTAGGACTATAATAAACGTATTCTGCCCGTGCACCGGAGTCTTCTACAAGCTGCTAGCTTGATATCTGTGATAATAGCCATGTTGGTTATTTACATAATGATCATTTTGGACAACTTGTGGAGCTAATGATGCAAGAGTTGGCAACACTGGACTGTTTTTTGGTTGGATAATTTTTCTAATTTATCGTACCTTTGCTAGTTTCTCAAGATTACCAACCCTGCCTTTTTAATTATGATTATTACATGTCCCCTACTATGCACATTGATTAATATAGGATTTACCAAAAGTAACACAATGCACAGTGTCAACTACAGATTATGTCGCTCTGTGGAAAGATTGAAAATCTACAAGAGAGTCATCTTTACCTGTAAAAAGCATAATCTCTACTTACAATAACGTCCAATCTGTGGGCAGGTTGAAGATGTTTCTTGCCTCAATCAAACGTGCATATGTTTTCACAGATCTCCATTCACACACGCACAAGGGCAAGCACTTTTTTATTTCACACCCAGGCTGGAGATTGTGAGGGCTGTCTTATGTTGCAGTTGTTGGTTCAGATTACCTCTGCCTCTGGCAGGAAGTAAGCCTGCTGTGACCTTGACCTTGGCCCTGCAAATCTGCTCAGTGCAGCAGAAACTTCATCATCCTCTCTCTCTCTCACACACACACACACACACACACACACACACACACACATGTACTCTACCTACTCACCTATACATTTTTGTTTGTATATTTTAGCACTTTTTTAGCATTGTGATGTGTTGACCCCCTGCACATGTATGTATTTGATGCATGCAACTGTTAATTTAAGAACAGTACCCAAAGTGATCCATAGTTATCACACAGTCAAACTGGAAATTGGAAAAATTAAATGAAAGTTTCGACATGTCGGAACCGAATTCAGTAATTATCGAAAAATGTAAGCGGAAATAGTGAAGAGAAATTAACACAAATTGATTCAAATAGCAAACTATTCATACCTCAATATCAACCTCACTTCTAAAATAGAAAGTAATACATTGTACAGACTTTAAAAGCAGAGATTGTTGGACTTCAATGTCCAGTTGTGCAAATCAATCATTTGCACAACTTTTAATCAAAATGTTGATACGGTGTGACTTTGACCAAAAAAGTCTGTCTGAACAGGGCAGTGTCTCAGCTGTAGGTGGGCGTGGCTCAATGTGTCTCCAAGCCACAGCCAAAATGGTCTAAACCATTTTGCCACTATATTCTCACAATATACAGTAAATAAAATAAAAAGGCTAATTAATTGGGCGTAACATTGATAAAAGGCCACAGAGATTTACATGTGGATGTTACTTGCTTCACACACACATCTATAATTATATCTATCATTATCCACCTCCAGACATCTCCGTGCTGTTAGTGCAACACACTTGCGTGTTTTCTTGTTGCACATCACGGCTCATAAAGACTGCTCCTACTGCTGGGCGGGTTGAGGAATGGGGTTTTAAAGTGTATGTGCTCTTACATAAGAAATGCATCGCAGGCTTAAGCCAAAGCCATAACAGGCAAAGGACTCCATGATGCACGCACATCATACAGTGAAGACACACACACACACACACGCACACACAGACACACACAGGCGCTAAGGCTTGCACACTCCTGTCGAGTGGACTTTCACAGGACTGTCTGATCTCTCCCCTCTCTTGTTTCATTGGTGACGTGCAAACTGACTGGCCTCACTGGGATTTGGTTTGCCGGGTCACTGTTAATTGGCTGCCGAACCACAGACTAGTATTTCTTGAGGATATGTTGTGCCGACCTTGTTTTTCCATTCTGAAGAGAAAAACAAATGCTTACAGCAGGGATTTGATCTGCTTTTCCAGTTATTTTGCTCTACACATCAGTTTTAGGGAACTGTTACAACAGCAGTTGATAAAAGAGGGTACAGGGTATATGCAGTTAAAAATATAACCCTCATTTTGTAGATGATACAGCTAATCATTGACCAGGAGAGAGAAACAGTATTAACTTAGGCCTACAAAGTTTGAAATGTCACATTATTATTCATGCCGTAACTCCATTTCAAAGGCAACATCCCTCTGGGTCTAAAACCTCCACTTTATAGTTGCTTTGTGGTATGAATAATGTAATTGGCTTTGACTATGACCCAGCAATATTTAATAGATAGAAATTAGTGTGCATACAAACTCAGATTTTAATGTTTTGACAGTACGATGCTTCCTTTAGCACAGAAGCACAGTGATCTTACTATGAAACTGTTGTTGTTTTTTAGCTTTAGGCACTCACATTAGGTACTCGTAACATCTGTGTTGTAAGATAAGCGTCATCACTTTTACTTACTAGTCTTCTACTAATCATTGTCTATAGTACATGGCGTCTTCATTTTGTGTTTTTCACATCCAAAGTGAGCTTTTGGTCAGAGACCTTTTTCAAAGTCTCTGGTCTTGTCTTAATAAATTATTACTGCAAACATCGGACTACATTAATAATGATGTATGCTTTTTAAATATTTGTTAAACTTTTTAGTTTATTTACTTTTCACTATTTGGTGAGCAGGTATCTTGATGAATCCTACTTTATTTAAAATCCACAAGATAACATACTAACATACAAACAGCATGATCCAGCACATGTACAGCAGCAGATTGGCACTTAATACTTCTTGCTTACAAAAATGTAGGCATACACAGACGGTGTAATATTCTATTTTCACTCTTTGCTGAGATTGTTGTGACAAGATGTACAGCGACATCATACATAGCCCACACATGTAAGGCTGCATGGCATCACCTACAGCACTGTGCTGTATACAAACACAGTCTGGATGAAGGACTAGTAGAGAGAGAAATGTCACGTATCATGTTGAAGATTTAAGTTGCATTCATTTATAACTGCACTAAAGGACAGACCTTCATCAAACAATGATAATGTCATGCAAACTGTTTCTCTGATATTGTCTTCATAATTTAAATACTTATATTACTATTTAACTACACTCTGTCTTCAGACTGGCTGCGCTGAGTAGCTCCCTGGTGTATATGTGTGCAACTGTGGGAATATCAAGAAGGGCATCACTTAAAAACAGCAAGTACGCTCCGTCAACCTTCATTAAGTAACATAAACCCATGGATTGCCAAGTCATACAGAAGATGTTTAATTCCACAGGAGTGTTACTTGAAGGTTAATCCAAGTGGGTTTTGACTAAAGACCGGGGAGCTTATCCCATAACTTGTCAATTACTTATTCCATATTACTTGTCTTTTTTCTCATACTGTGTAGATCTTCTGTTCCTCCAAAGAGCAGCATATTGATTTTTTTTTTAAAAGGAGCTCTGATAACTTTTAATGTACAATATGTTTAAAAGCCTAACAGAAGTTGTTGAATTGCAGCAGCTGAACTTACTGTCCAGCTAGTTCTCTTCCTCACAATTGCGTTGTGTCAAAGAAACATATTCACCCATACACACACATAAACCTTTGTTAAATCTTGTTTTTATCTGTGCAAAAAAAATGATGGGTTAAAAAAAGAATCCCTCTTAATCATCGATTCTTAGAAGAGTGTGTGCGGTGTCTGTATCTGCAGAGACCCTGCCCTCCGACTGCTCTGTTGGGGACGTTTCATTCAATCTTCAACAATATAGCGACCAGGTGCCAGATTGTAAGCATGCATCCAAGAGGGAGCTACAACAATGGCAGACACAGCGTCAAAATACAAATAAAGTGAGGAAAAACACATGGCAAACAAAGCTTGATAACAACAAGAGGGAATCTGGGGTTTGCTTTCACCTGCTGACGAGCATCGTAACCATATTTCTTTATGCAAAAGTATAAAGAAGTGTTAAGCTTATACTTGTACTTTTACTTTTATACCAAGCAAATGTACTTGCAGCCATCATGTGTGCATTCATTTACTCACAAGTCCATCATTTGAATGGCAGACTTGAAGCCATGTTTTATCGTCATAGTTAGAGATGTCAGCAACAGAGCAGACCACCCGACTCTTAGGTACTTAATATTGTCGTGTGGTAAACAACTATAATGCTGCTGTGTGTTTGCCGTAAACAAAGCTTTTTAACTGGAGGGAGAGCTGCTCCCTCCCCCAGGCTCTTTGTGCCTCTGTTCATCACTTACCTCAGCAAATCTGACGCTACAGTGGGACGGACACTTGGGAGAGAAAGTCTCTACCTGGCAGACTGTTAATAAAGGTGACAGTGGGAGGGCAGGGGGGTGGGGTGCTGGTGTCAAACCCTGCTGACTGGAGGCACAAGAAGCACACAGCTTCACCTTACTATCAGGTAACAATGTGTACAAACACCTACTGGTATACACAAGGTTACCGTGAAATATCTGTTTTCTCTGTAACTATGAAGCAGAATATCTGTTTTCATGTACTGTATATCACTCTTCAAGTGGAACCGTCCTTGTCCCCCCCCCCCCCCCTTCCTCCCCCCTCTTCACCCACATCAGTGAAGCTGCACTATAAATCACTGTCCAAGTGTCATTTAGTATCCAGGGCTCCTGGCATTCATTTCCAATCTCTCCCCCTGTTGGTCTTCTGCTCAACCTCCAACACCTCACCACCTCCATGCTCCACCCTAAAACTGTGGGATGCTTTTAAAAAAAAAGTACATTTAAAAAAGTATGTTTCGACCTGTTACTTTGCAACAGACTTTGGAGCCAAACTGTCTGCAACTGAAAACCGTTTTTTAACCACGTCCCTGCTCCTCTGTCACTTTGACCTGAGACAGGCATTTGCAGGATAGCGTGAGCATGTGTTTTCGTCGAGGCGAGTTTCGTGCTTTTCACATGCAATTTTGCAGAAACGACAGCAGGCGCATTCACTTCAACAACTGCTCTCTCATTTACATATTGCATTACCCTTGGTTGGATTCATATGCTTTATGCATCTTCTGCAGCTTCCATGTCTAGCGGTCCATGTGTGCCTTCTTATCACATCACTGCTCTCTGGCAAGTCTCACACGCGTCACAGGCGGGTTTTTTATCATGCAGATACTGCTCTGCTCTCCCCTCCACTGTACATTACAGTGCAGACCTGTACTTAATGTGTTGCCATTCTAGCATGAACTATTTGTCTTCACATTTGACCAGGCAGTAACCATGTAGATCCCTTACATATATTACATCTGTGGCTTTTCACCTTGTAACTGTTTCCTCTATATGGTCTCTGTTAAATAAAATCTCTATAAAAAGCTCTATATTACAGCACAACATTAGACCGCTATCGCAGTATACTATTCTTAGATAGTCACGCATCCCGAATGAGTTTAGAAAAAGGACCCAGTGCCATCAATATCTAATTATAGCTCACCATTTACAATCCAAATTAGAAAAGGATGTTCTCTGTAGTGACATTCTGCCACAGCTTATATTATTTAATTCAGTGTCCCATTTTAGCAACACTTTGTTGCTATTCTAAATTAAGCTTGATTACATTATTAACAACCCTATGAATTTCATGTACTGAAAAAAGTTAGACATTTGTGCGCATTTTTTCCCCCAAACAGTCATTAGAATTATTTTCATTATTGATTTATTTTCGGAATTAGTGATTATCTTCTTCATCAATCAATTAATTGTATGTTCTAAAACATCAGAAAAAAAAGTCCATTCGAATTTACTTATGGGATGTCGGCAAATGTCCCAAAAAATATATTCAGTTAATATAATTTAACACAAGGAAAATAATAAAATATTCCTAGATCACGAGATCATGGAGTTCATGCTTGAACATTGACTTCACAAATGTATTGAATATATATATATATATATATATATATATATATATATATATATAAATATATTTGTATATATATATATATATATATATATATATATATATTTATCATACCTGTTCTTACATCATTTTGCTCTTGGAATATGAAGGTGTATCATGTGTCATGGGCACCGTAACCAATCCCAGAGCCAGTGTTGCCATGGCGATGCAGGTCTGGCATTGAGAAATGAAAGCTCTGCAGTGGAGTGTTGAGTTACAGGACGCATCCAGCGCCCACGTTGCACTGAGATGGAGAGCTGTAGCCCCCTGACGGCGTTCGGGCAATCATAACGGTACAAGTAGTAACAAATAACAGGTGGATGACGACACACTGTGACTCATTTCTACAATGACACACTTGTAGTGGTAATCTCTGTGTTTGTATATTACAAGTATTCAGCTGATTCCTGCTGTGTGTGCTTGTTAATTATTTGTACGCCTAGTGCATGACAGGGAGTCAGAGAGCAAGAGAGAGAGAGAGAGAGAGAGAGAGAGACAGTCCAAGGCTACAGATTTAATCTGGCTGCTGTGGTCATGTGATTAATCGTGGCCAAGAGCCAGGGGATAGTGTAATTTATGGTGAGGAGGGATCAACACATTTGGATGGTTGCTGCTCCTGAGGGAAATCTCACTCTTAAACCAATCCAGTATTCTTCACCCTCTTTTCCCACCATATCACAACTGTGATGGTTTTGGGCATGCAAGCTATTTCTGTGACTATAAAGATGATGAACTGGACTCCTGGTGTAGTTTTATCAGGCACTTGAGTGTGAAGTTTAAAGACACAGCCACCTGAGGCCATTTAGGGGAATCTGTGGATGCCAAATTGAACTGAACCGATTAGAAAACCGATATGAGGCTAGCAAAATTAGCACGAAAGAAGAGTGAACATGCTCCACGTGAGCACTTTAACAGTAATAGTATATTATGTGAGAGACGCACATAATTTATGCTCACTCACTACGTGGGCTGATGGAGTCCCATTTGCAAGTCAGTGTCATCAAGTAGCAGTACATTTTATTTATTACCAGAGATTAAAGAGACAGTCTGCTGAGAGCCGTGCGTCACTGAGTCTCCACTGTCCTACTGGCTGAAGACCACATCACTGCTGTGGTGACCTCACCATCCTCAGTCTCCTTCAGACCACTGGTGTGCTTGTGTGTGTGTGTGTGTCTACTTAATCCTCTTTCCAACTCCAAAAACTGTAAATAAACATCAGAGGAGTTGGGAGGGAAAGTGGGATAGGCTGTGTTGACATTTTTTTTGTGGATTTTCTGTTGTTGTCATAGATGCCAATATCAAGCAGCGCTGATAACAGCAGTTTCATACTGACCTTTACCACCAGCTGCTCGCCAGCTTGCCCCATCCAACCTGCCTAGATGCACTGGCTGTCAGACTTTTCTCTTGTGGTGTTATTAATTCCTGATGGAGTTTATGTCCAGATTTACTTTTCCGGTGCATGGGCCATCTCAAGTGGACTATGGTTTATACACTGCAGGTCTCCCTTCCGTCATTCTGTTTATTAGTCCGAACAAATATGTAAATACAGGGACAGTAATGTGCTGTCTCACCTCATGTTGCAGTTTCATTGTCAAAAACGTGGGATAGTCTCCAGCTTCACTGCCAACTTGTTTAAAGTTAATGGTTCTGCCCAAGGGGTTTATATAGAAGGAGTCTGTGAACAGTCGTAATGGTTACATCATCTCCTAATCACTCTACCGTCCTAAAGAAAACACTATTTTCCTCTTTGACAGAGGACATGTAGATATGAACAACTCCGCACACAGGGAGCTACTTTAACCTAGATCTCGTGCACAATGTTGTCCTTGAGGACTCACAAAAGACTAATGTTTACTGGGCATTTCAATTTGACACTGAATCAATTGCTAAATTGATTAGCATCTTCGGAGACGCAGCCTAGAAGGAGAGTAACGTAATCTGAACCTCGGATTGCTCTGGGTTGACTGTAAGAGATGAAAAAGAGTACAACACACATTTTCATAAAGATCTTACAACAATAACAACAGTTTACTAATCTTTAAATCAATGGAGAAATCCCTCATAGTGTTGTTCAGTCTTGTTATTGAAAGCTAGCGGATAGTGTATTTGTACTTATTGAGTATATTCAAATAAATACCACATCAAATTAACCTGATGAATGAATTGGATTGGTTTCACAGTTAGTTTTGTACTTTCGAAGCAGTTTCTTAATAAGCTTTGCTTGGCTCCGTTTCACTGATCCGCCAATGAGATCATGTTGACTCGCCTTCTCGTTCAGTCAAACCTGCAGAGCACGACGGTGTGGCTACTTAAGGAGATTGAGATTTAAGCAACAAGTTCAGTAGTTGACTACTAGATGCATGGACAACTCTGAAATTGTTGTGCCAAATGCTCGACTCACAAATAAACAAATGCTGGGCACACATGGAAAGTGGACGAGTTCAGGCGGCAGCAACAGTCGAAGGTGACAAAAGGTTTCAGTCAAGTCGGACAGTTTCCGGAAGCCTTCAACGAATATACAGGAAGTCACAGAAGTATTGACATCCGGTTCGATCCATCTGTAGGTTACTTATAGTTTGCCGTTTGTGTTCTATGTCTGCATTGTGAAGCACTTTGTAATTGTTGCTTGTGTTGATAAGTGTTATATAAATAGCATGGATTATCATTATCATCAACCACCACACAAGATATCTTTGTTGACATAAAAACCCTTCATTACACAACATGAGACTAATAGCCTACAATCTTGTGTTAAATTACACCAAGAGTAGGATTTGGGACAAAACGCGCTGTTTGTTGTCAAAATGAGGGCATTCAGCGCTTCCATCAGACAACAGCCCGTTGTTTCCCATCATGATCTGGGTCTTGCAGTCAGTGGAGAGCAACTGTGGCGCCTGACTCTAAAAACTATGCCTCGATCTCGTGAGGTTAGCGTTGCCCTCATGGCGTCGGAGCAAGTCGGATACAAATCTAACCAGCGTGCATTGTGCGGCGATGTTTAGTGGTCACATTTGCAAAGGCCTGATTCACCTCGAATAATCCTACGAACTACGGCAGCCCGACCAATACTAGAATGTTACGGCTGGGACCGACATAGATTTACATTTTCTAAATAAATATAGAACAAATATTTTTGGGGTGTCCATTATTTTTTTATTTTGACAAAAGTAAACTATTTGGACGAGTCAAATGTCTGACAAGTCGGACATTTTTCAGTTTAAAAATACATTTTACAGTGTAAGAATACATTTTACAGTAATCTCTAGTGGACGAATTATGTAACAGCTAATTTACAAATCTAACTCCAACACATCATATACTATACACTATATTGTATATTGCAATAATAAAGTAAAACAAATCATGGTCCAACCCATTAATGAAATGGAGTCCACAGCAGTGAATGATCTGCACAGAAAGGCGCCTTTATGTTATTTTATTACCATATAATTAAAAACGGCTGCTTGTTATGTTACAAATTACAAACTTAAAAAGAAATGCACAGTATGAATTAAAAACATAAAAGGAAAGTAAACATATAACATTGCATCCCTGAAGTATAAAAACAGGATAAAGCGAAGCTCATTCTGTAGTTTGTTTTGTCGCTGTTCTTCAGGTTTCATGTAGTCTTTAGTGTTGTCTAAACCCCGATTTGGTGTTGAATTGATGTTGTTTTCTTTACTGTGGAGGTTTCCCCATTGCTCCACTCAGAACTCAGGTTTCATCACATACATGTTTTTTAACAAGCCAATCTCGTGTATTAATTGTGTCTCATGGGCCAATCGTGAAAAAAATAGCATGCATTTGCCTCCGATTTAACAATACTGAGAAATTACTCAGCGGTAGTAGGTTCCCCCCTCTTAAGCCATTACATCGCTGACTCTCGTCATCCTCCTCTCCTCTTCCTCCTCCTCTGTCACCCCCACCCTCCCTCGCTCGTTGAACACAGGCGCTCTCTCTTTCCTACCTCGCAGACGTTTGGGTGCCACCGCCGCTGCAGCATATCTCTGACTCTCTTTATTTTGATTCTGTTTTAGCCCACAGAGACAAACCGGGGTAAAAACAACAACAACAACAAAAAAGGAAAAAAGTGGCCGCTACGGGGCGAGCCACAACAATGACCCGGTCCTCACTCAAATCGAATGGATTAGCCAATCTATTCTGAGCTCTAATGAGATTAGAGACATGGGTCGCGGCGGCGTGGTACCTTTCGTTGAGCTCCTCGGGGAACATGTTCCCCGTCAACAGTCCTCCAGACGTGGAAATGGCGTTTTTGATACTGAAGATGCCACGGGTGCCAGGGGACAATAACAGACATTTGAATGCACGCTCACCTGTGCCGCTTTTGTGGCGCGCGGATTCCTAGAAGTAGAAGTAGTAGTGGAAGTAGCAGCAATAGTAGGAGTAGTAGTAGTAGTAGTAGTAGTAGTGGTAGTGTTAGTAAAGGAGGACAACATGAAGTACCAGAAATATATCACGGTGATGCAGATGGCCATGGGAGTGACAGCCTCCAACAAAGACTGCCTCCCCACTAAGAGACAGCTGTGGTGAGTATGGAGGTGGCGCGCGTGTGGATGGTGCGTTTGTGTTTGGTGCGTGCGTGCGTGAAAAGAGTGGCAGCGGTGTCTTGAGAAAATCGCTTCTTCTTTTTTTTTTTTTTTTAAATGAGCCTCGTAGCTTTTGTTTACACGAGAAACTGCCCCCCCTCCCCGTGTCTCGTGTAAGTTAACGCTGAGCAGCTGTTTGCGGAAGTCGGCTGACTCCACGCGTCTCTTTGCCTCCGACGACAGTTTCGTATCGATGGTGATGTCCACGTGCAGCAGGCATCGAGTCGGCGAGGAGAGGCTCGTGCAGTAGCTTTCCGTGCAGCCGTGCATGGGGCTGCGTTCGTGCGCGTGCGGTCTCTCTGCGTCTCGCTCGGTGGACTCTTGTTTGTTGTGATCCGGGTGAGTTTCCCATGCAGCCGTCGGAGCGCGGACCGAGCAGGTGTATTTACAACAGCAGCATCAGACAATGCTGCGCGCTTCGAGGGGCTCCAGTTGCGCCTGCTCCCTCTCCGTGCTGTTCTTCCTCGGGCCTTTTAGCGAGCGTTCATTTGAAGCTTCTGGGTGTAAATTTGGGGATTTGTATTTTCCCAGCAGGTCTCTGTTCTCACATCTATTTCTGTGAGCTGATGTTGTAAAAAAGAAGGAAAGAAATGCCTGCTGGTTTCTCCTCTCCCATCTCTTATTCAGTGGCTTCATGCCGCCTGCATTTAGATCACTATGTGGAGGAGTGATGCTAAAGTGGTTTACCATCATAGGCTGCTCGTGTGTCGGTGTTTTCCATGCATGGATGTTTACACCTAGTGCAATTCATATCACAGTCTGTTGTTATTTACCTCACATTTTCCCCCAGCTGTATCCACCAAACATGATACTTCATGGACTGTTGCCCTTATTTCACTTTAGCTTTTAGTAAACATCTGTTTCTATCAATTTCTCTTTGTCACTTTTTTATTATCAATTCATCTGTTGATTATTTTCAAGCTAATCAATACATCCTTTTGTCTATAAAATGGTCAAAAATAGTTCAGTAATCTTATGATCTAAAACATCTCCTAAAGCATAACATTTCAAAATGTTTGATTTGTTTTGATATTCGCTTTCCAATGAGCGAGCTGATTATTCGATTTGTCAATAAAAAAAAGATAGTTGGCAACTGCTTTGATGTCCAATTTGTAAACAAAAATGTGAAACATTTTCTGTTTTTTGCTCTTCCAGTGTGACGATTTTTACTGTTGATCAAACAAAAAAAGACATTTGACATTTTTCACTTCAACATTTTAAAGACCAAACAACTAGTCTGTTCATCAAGAAATAACCGTCAGATGTATCAGTCATGAAAACAATTGGTCGTTACAGCCCCTACAACAATATAACACGTTGTATAAAGGTTGTTGGTATAATTGCATTGTAAATCAGAGGAGAAATCACGACGCAGAAGTTGCATCAGGTTGTCAGTTGGTCGTCTCCCACAAATGTTGAGTTCAGCTGGCAAAGGAGTGCAAGAGCCGAGGGCGTAAGGAGATAGCATTAAAACAGTATCTCAAAATGTCATTATTGTAATTCATTATTTTTAAGGCAGTTGACTAACAGATTAATTGACCAGTCGTTTTGTACATGTTATAAATCGGTTGTTATCAGGGAGCAAAAGCTTGATATTAATATCTGTAACCTTATTTGACCTTTGACAACGTGATCACAGGTTATAGTGTAATAGTTACAGGTAAGTGTCTTCAACCTCAATATTTGAGAAAAAAAAAGAAAATCCCAAAACATCACACAGCAGAGTGTAATTCAGTCTAATTCTAGGCTCTCATTATTCACACAGTGGGCCCATTCAGCTCTTCTTTTTCTTCTGCAATCCACATAGATAACATTAAGCACATGGGTATAATCCATCCACATTGGCATTACTTTACAGTGAGAAGACAATGATCTGGTTACTGTGGCGTTCCACCTATATACAGTATATATATATATATATATATATATATATATATATATATATATATATATATATATATATATATATATATATATATAGGAACAAGCCTGTAGTAACACACCTGACTGAATCAGAAGTCATCGCACAGTGGAAACGGGTTTCTCCTCTTAGCTCGTGACTGCTGTCAAATGTGTTGCGAAGGACATCGTGGTGACTTGGTTTTGACACTTCTCCCTTAAGAGAGGCGCGGTGGTTTGTCTGGGGCCATCACATCATGGTGGGGGAAGGGGCACGGCCATTAAAACAGGATTACTGTATCGCCTCCGACAGCCACTTTAACGAAGGGAAGCTGAGCCAGCGTGTGCCTGCAGTGTGTGTTTCATGGAGTCACCCCATGCATTCGCTTGCATGTCATGTCTGTCTTTATTCAGGGTGAAGTCAGAGCCTAGAATCAGTAGGCTTGCATGCACACGAGTAACTCAATTACTGACTACCCAGATTGAGGTAATACCCAACAATGTAACGAGATTTAAAATGTGACAAACCAAGTTTACATGGACTGTTTGATCTTTAAGTTTAAATAGAGATATGTGATAACCATTGAGCTAATGGGAGTAGGGATACAGAAGATAAATGATGGAAGGACTATTTTAGCTCTATTTATATTTGCAGAATCAAAACATCAAAAGGAACCAGACTGAGCAGTTTATACCTTTTTATTCAAATTAAGATAAAAAGACAGTGTTAGAAGAGAGGTTGTTGAATATGAGCTCTAGTACACTGAGTTCATGCGACTTGTTAAATTTAATTTGGTGCGAAAGTCAGTATATTTTCTGCAACCAGTGGTTCGACCAGCCATTGAGTTGAGAGTCAACATGAAGCAGATGATGCATGCATTAATGCTGATGGTGAAGCAAGATGATTTAGGACATACTCAGCTACATTCAGGTAATGTTTTGATAGCAACAAAAGCACAAAGGGAGACGGAGTAGTTGTTTCTTTAACCAAACAAGGAGACAGAATGGAGACATCACTTATTATAGATGAGGAGGCGATTGCGTGCCAGATGGGATAATGATCTTCCAAAAGACTTGAACTCCTTGATTAAAAATCTACTCCCATCCATCCATCATGTTTAACGAACAGTTTATTGCCGCCACAATGCAATAAAGACTTCACTGCATGAGGATGCATTTGAAATGTAACATGTTTGAGTATTTAGCCTTTTCTTAATGGGTATTGATGCATGCCCAATGACACTTGGTGGTTTCCAGACATACACGTGATAACCACCTCTGCCATATTTATATGCTCAATAAAGCTACAATGTGTGAAGTGCTTATCCTGAACACCTGCTTTCAAGATGTAACTAGCCCCACAGGTACTTTTGCAGTTAATCTGCAGTAACTTTAGCATTTACATCAAACTCCATTTACCAATTTCATTGCTATAATGTTCCTGAAGCAATACTAGTTGAATTCAAATAATGTAGAAAAACAACAATCTTGGTTATCTTGTGCATTTAGGGAGCTCATTCACAGAGTAGATGTGTTCTAATCCTGCTCCAAAGCTGTTTTTGAGTGTAGCACTAAGTGTTTATTCCCATTGGGCGTAGTCATGTCAGAAGTCAGGTATAATGTGCGACCTGTGCACAGTCGGGGCCTGAGCATGAGTCACATGATGGTGTTTCAGGGACAGGATTGTGTTAGAGTTCTATTGAAAATGGGAAATGATGAGGTCATTGTTTATTAACTTTCAATTCAGCAATGTATTTCACAAACTAGTTAGTTTGACTCCACATGGCCGTCTGCTCCACTGTGATGTGCACTCTGCCACTGCTGAGAATAGTGTAGCGATTAATCATTAATCATTATTAATTAATTAATAATCCCTTATTTCCCATCATGCCTGCCTCGTGAAATATGCTATACAAGTAAACTCCCCTTACCATACCGTAGAAACTGAACTCGCACAAACAGCAACACTGATGAGCCTTGCAGGCTCGTTGAAGTACCTACAATAGGTGACTAATATGAATCTTAGCATATATGTTAAGCACAGTGAGGTCTAGTGTATTGGGCAAGCAAGTGTCAGCAACAAAATCAGTTTGATTGTTTTCTATTGGAATAGCCCAATTGGCCATAAGAAACACACATAGGAAGATAGCAGGTACCCATATTGTAGCTGGTTACGTCTCCCATCTGACCTTGAGTGCACACCTGATAGGTACGTGATAAGAGCCTATGTTATTATAAGAAAATAAAAAGACCACAACATGTTGTTGGTTTCCTATTGGCTCAATAAGAAGACACAACAAGGTTGATATGAAAACATTTCTAAATTACCCAGGCATCTTTTTCTGCATCATTTTCTATTGAACAATAAAAAAATCTACAGAACAAAAAAAGGTAGCCTGGTGAAGGTCCGTGTAAGGAAACGTCACTAAATATCTCTGAATGCAAGTGAAGAAGATAGTGTTTTGTTCTATACTGTCTCCCGTAGGTATTCTCCTACGCACCTGTCGACCTACTGGCATGCAAAGGTTGGCTCTTTTTATGCATCATATTCTAAAGTATGAATACAGTTTTCATATTGGCGCAATCCAGACAACATATACGTCACTACCTCTACATGCCTTTGATAGGTCGGCGTCAAATAAATCAGGCTCTCGTAAAAACATGCACTCTGTGGCCAAAATGTCCGTCACCCAGTGTATTGGAGAAGCAGTGAATAAGACAACGATCAGTGGCTATTGTGTTTTTTTTAATTTATTGTAAATCCGCCACATACTTGTCCGCCATGTCAGATTACTTGGTTAATGTGTTTAGCTGGAAAAATGTCAATATTGTTTTATTCTGAATATAATTTAAATATAAAAACAGTTCAAATGAAGCACTTAGTAAATAAAAACGGAAGTCTCAGTCTAAAGTATATGACTCACACTGCATGAAGCACATTGTTGTTATACAACCACAACACTGTAATTAGTTTAAGATGATCCATAAATAATAATTAGCCTGATGATGTGTCTTTAAACTGGTCGCAGCTCTTCCTAACGTGGGTGTATCGTCCTGTATTGTGTGCCAGATGTCTGCTCTGCTCCCAGGGACAGTCCACAGTGGCTGCTCCGCCTGGTGTTCTCAGTCCACCTGCTTAATGATGCATAAAGTCAGCGTCCCTCCTTCCCCCAACACACACGCACACACACACACACACACACACACACACACACACACACACACACGCAGTAGCTCCTCTGCCCTCCAATTTGCCTGTCCACACGTCCTCCCTCCCAGCTCTTCAGAGGAACACACACATGCAACGACTCTTGTCCTACCCCCTCCACTCTTCCAGTTCAACCCATGGAGGCCATGATGCGTAATCTCACACAAACTGACAATGCCGCGCATTAGTTACCTCAGCAGGAGCCCAAGTCCAGGATGGGCCTGTCATGATAATCAGTACTTTTCTGAAAAACATGCACAAAAAAATGTATTTTTCTCCTTTGCTCTTAGTATCTCGCTGTCTCGCTCTCCCTGAAGTAAAAACAAAATGCCCTTTTGTATCAGATTCATGAAGTCTGATCTTAAAAAGAGTCCTGACTTCATGAGAGTCTTTGAAAACACAAGACGCTTTTAGCGTATATGCGAAGGTGCACACGCACGAGTTTGTGTTTGTGTTTTTGTATTCAGTGTTTCTGTCCATTAGGAACTCGCATGTTCTTACTTTGGCAGAACGGTTGTAATCTCCTCTCAGATGGTTTATGCCACTAAAGGGAACAGATTACACAGGGTTTATTGACTCGTGGCTCTCTCCCTTACCCCCACCCGCTCTCCGCGCATCCTGTGGGTGTGTGTTCATGTGTTTGTTGGTGTGAATGTTTGTTGTGTGCGAGTGTGTCTGTGTATTTTTTTTATTTTTATCTTTGGGCCTTTAGTGATACTATTGGAAAAATGTTGCACAAAGTACTTTTCGACTGCTAGCATTTTACATCTTATTGCTTATTTCCTGCCATATTGTTTTGTATGCATCTTTTGGAAGCTGCAAATAGTATCGTTATTTGTCCATACTATAATAATATAGCATAGGAGCTAGTGGCGACCATAGGCACCCTATCACCCAGTCCGACACTAAAGTTAAGTAAAATCGAGTTAATGTTGTTATATTTGCAATCAGTGCGTTATCTACAAGAAAACAAAAGTCAGTATGTCAATATTCCTCAGATTCAATAGACAGACTCTTGTACATGACATCACAAAAAATGACATATCTTAACAATATGATTAAACATCAACATGCTAGCCAGCATGATTAACAGACTTAAAACAACAATAGAGAGTATGCTCAAAGTATGGTATAAAAATGGTTTGACATAAACTAAAACTATTGTATTGAGTCTGACTGCAGTTCTGACACAGTGCAGGTCTGGATTCATGTAATGTTGAGCCTAACTAATGACTCCGTAAAGAGCGTGTTGGCGGCAGTGATGGTTGCAGAGGCCTATCGGAGACTCGTCGTCTCAAGTCGGAGTCAGACGGCGAGCAGCAACGACTTTTAGAGTCTGTGAGTCACACGTTTCCGGCCTCTGGTGACTCTCGACTGTCACGATGGCTCACAGGGGACTGACAAGAAGGAATCCATCACTGCTGTCCCACAAATAGAGAAGGACACAGCAGAGGGATCCGCTTTTGTCTGACAAAGACCTCAATCTATTCTCTTCAAATCTTTCCTTCTGCTTGGCAGATTTATACCTGTCTGGCTGTGCCCACAGCAATATTTTCCAATGTTACATAATCAACGTGGTACAGCGGTTTTCAAGCACTCCTATGTAAACATGTACCAGCAAGATAGAGTTTTCAACGACCATTTTCAAGTCATTACTGTGTGTTACTCACCTCTTCCTGTGTGTGTTTATGTATTTCTCAGGACTTCCCAGTCCTGGTAATGGACAGTTATCTGTAAGTGAAATGTATAAAACATGCTACTTTTGTCTGGTGCATATGCTAAAGGTAAGGCAGCATCTCAGGCTACTCTACATGTTTAGCCCAACTTGCCTTCACAGTAGATCTCTGCTGCTCACACATTGAGTTTAATTTGCCATAATGTGGAGTTTGTGTTTCTATTGATGTCTGTTGTGCACACATGGGAGGAGCCGTGCTTTTTTAAAACCAGCCTTCGACCTGTCTGTTACCCTCCTCTCCACAGGGGCCAGACAGCGCTCGGACATGAGCGTCGTCCCGCCTTGTTTGATACATGTCTATATGCCTAATCTGGTCTGCCCATCTGTCAGGCCTGTCTGGCCTACTCAGAGTCTTGATCTCACCAGAGATTTTCAGTGGTGTCCTCGCTGCCCAGGTGGTTTTCAAAGAGCTTACAGACTCTAACTAGTAAATAAAAGCTTTTATATGTTTTCTTTTCTTTCCCATTTCTTTTCATGTTTTGATGTTTTCAAGGATGTTATTAGCTCAACAGCATGTTAGTCATTGGTTTCATTCTTCTGTTAGGTTGGGTCACTGAGGTTAGCTTGATAATGTAGGATGTGTCATGCACCTCTTGTCACCACTTGTCCCCTGAAGTAGCCCTCCTACTTCCGACCCGTGAGCAGAATGATGCATGTTCATCGGCTGCCATCACTTCCAGCTGAACAGTCAGGCATTATGAAGCAGTCAGGACGACCTCTGAGCCATACGCTGACAGTGTCCCTCTGTCCTTTGTCCTTTTGCATCATGGTCTTTCTCTTTTTGTCTTTTGGCCCTTTTCTTCCCCCTCTGCCTCTCAGCCCCATGCTCCTGAATGCTTTGTTCACCTGTCTCCTTTCCTTCCCGATTCTTTGTCTTAGTGCTCTGACTTTATTTTTCCCACCTTTGCAATACAGTCCCTGAAGTTAAAAGTCAGTAAAGCTATTTTGGATGCCCCATTGTTGCGCGATGAACTGGAAGATATGTGCAAAGGCAAACCCCGGGATCAAAAGGCATGTAAAATGTTAAAGAGCTCTGTTTAACATTTTGGTCTGAGCCCAGTCAATTGTTATAGGATGTAATATAAAAGCTGTTAACACTCTTCTCTAGTTAGAGTCACCTGGGCAGAGGAGGACAGGAACTCTGTGATGGGATCATGTGTGTGTGTGTGTGTGTGTGTGTGCCTGAAAGTGTTGCTGCTAAGGTATGAGTGTCAGCGTAGCGATGAGACACCTGCTTTTGTCCCCGTAATCCTCACTGAGCGGAACCAATTGTTCTGCAAAGTGCTCTCCGTCTGAAGATCTGTCATAACATATTACCTCTGATGTGCCCTGGTAGCCCCTCAACATCTAGCCCGCCCCCTTTAATACCCATAGAGCAGGCTTGTTTAACTGGTCTCTACGAGCTCACCAAACGTCAAATATAACTGGCCATTCTATACGTTTAAATCTGTTCATGTGTACATTTATGCACACTATAGAGTATTGAATAGGAAATATGAACATTAAGGTTAATCCTTGTATTTTGCCAAAATAATCCTATTTTGGGGTTGTATGAGCTACTTTAGTGTATTACAATCGAAGAAACGGGCCGGGGAGCTATACACCGCTGTGGAAAGGAGCAGCAGCAAAATATTATTTGAGAGAGAGACCCAAGTAAAAAAAATCTATATCAGTTTTGGTGTATACGGTTTTGCTGTTTCAAAGGCCAGAACTAAACTTTCATAATATGTAATGATGTTCTGATGTTGATGCAGCGAGCGGGCAAACTCTGGCGAATAGAGCGCGGATATTTTTCCAGATAATCTACCAGTGTTATTGATTGACTGTCAGTTCCCGTCAACGTTGATGTCGACCAATGAAAATAGGTTGGAGGCGGAGCAAGTGTGCGAAACTTCGCAAAAATAGAGCATGTACGAGCGGTTATTTAAACATGTCGCTTAGCCTGCTCGCTGATGAACGGAGCAGGTTTGGATATCTTAGGAAGAGACGTTAGGCTGTAGTGCTGTAACAACTGCCTTTTTTTCATTCATTATTATTTTCATGCCTCGGCGCCGGTGGTAGCCAGGCATTATATTTTTGCGTTGTCAGTGTGCACATTCTTTTGAACACGACATCTCAGGAACGCCTGGAGGGAATTTCTTCAACCGTTGACTTTGTTCAAAGGTCATTGTGACCTCACAACAAATTTTTGGTCATTCCTCAATAATTGCTTATTGCTTATTATGACAATTTCACACAATTTTCATCCAAATTTCTAAATAATAAAATGATGAAGGGACATTTTGGAAAGACGTGGTCATGAAAACATATAACTGCAAGGTTGAAATTCTGGTTTGATAAATGTATTCATTTATTTAATCATGCTTTTATATCTAACAATATTAAAATTGAAGATCACTTGTCTGCTAATTTATTAATCAATGAATGATTTTTCTACAGCCATGCTCTCACATTTACACATTGCTGAGATGAGATGTAAAGCGTTTGCAAATGACCTCTTAAACCCAGGCAGCAGGGAGATTCACTATTTTGGACTGAAGTCTCATGTAATATTCATAAACTTCACCTCTCACTGTAGTCAATGTCTAATGTTCCTTATTATATAAATGTTTGTGCTGCACGATGTTTACACTGAAGGGGTCACTTTGGGGACGCATTGGGCACTCCCGTTTGTGAGTTTCTCCACATTTCTCCAGAGGCCGTGACAAGTGAAAGAAACTTATGTCTGCACCGACAACCAGACTGTGTCTAATCCAGCTAGCAAGGCTCAAAATATTTTCCCTAAAATCCTTCAGCATCACTGATGATAAATCATTCATATGCCATCAGTCAGTGAGCAAGTGTATTGTTTGTTCCCTGATGTTTAAACTTAAACTCAGTGTTTCTCTTTCTGTTCATTCATACATGGCTCAACTTATATTTATAGTCTGTGTTGTATCTAAATTTAAAAAGAGAGAGGTGAGAGAGGGACAAAGGGCAGTAAATAAAAAAGTGTTGTCTTATCAAGTTAAGTCAGAAATAGCACTCCGGGCAGCTGCCAAAAGTAAAAGCACTTGTTTACAGTGCAGCTTTGCTGCTTTCAGATTGATTGCATCAGCTTCTCTTTGCTTTGATCTTAAAATAGTGATACGCATTGTTTAACATCTTGTCATTGGATTCTGCTACAACGTGTTCTTCAAATTATATCACATTTTTACTCCTTGTCAGGAACTTTCATAGCAAAATATGCAGTGTAAAGGAAGCTCTGATGTCTACAATCCTTCAAATGTTCCATATTTTCCGTTTTCTCTTTCATGATTGTTATCTGTGAGAATAGGATTAGTGATTGGGCTACAGGTTGTAAAGTGGCCTCCTTGAGTCACATACAGTCCATGTCAGCACTCATCATTCTTAGAAACAGAGTTAAAACCCACAGAGCTCCATAAGCTGCTGCTGGATGTGTGTTTGGAATCTCCTTAGAAAAGCAACACTGGGATTATAGTGATTCAGTTTGTGTCCTGGTTGTTAATAAATACACACATGTGTGGACACACAACTGAGAGTTGTCCGCACTATTGTTTGGAACAACATGAAACTAGTAAGGTGCACTCAGTTGAGTGCAGATCTCAGTATCTGTAACGGCCGCTGCTGTATTTTAGGATTTTTATCAACCAGGGGCCGGTTAAGAGAGGTAAGTGAGGACTAAGCAGGCAGTCAAATGCGTAATAAAACAGGAAATAAAAGGCGTTCTTTAAAACTGTCACTCACTCTTTACCATGCAGTCATAACTGGCCACCCAAAATATTGTGCAGCAGAATGCTACATTAACCGTCGACAAAAACAGCGGTGCGTACGTCATTTCCTGTTGATTGACCAAAGTATGTATTGACTGATGCTTTCAGCTCCAGCTGGTTACATTAAGTTTGTTGTAGAAGATGATTCTGCACAATCAGCATCCATTATATGTTTCTGTCAGCTAGCCATAGTAGTCTTTAAACCACATGTGTGTAACTTTGAAATAGAGAATATAACCGAATGTTCCAGGAGCTGTAACATTCTTAACCTTAATATAGCAGTAAACAACTGTACGCTATGTACAATAAAGATATAGGGAAGTAATGTATACTGGAGCAAAGAAGGAAGTCCCCTGTGTGTGTTGTTATCAAATTACTCCTTGCTTTTAGCTCCCACCGTCCGGTTCCCTCTCAGATTAGCACTGTTAGCTCTGTCAGCACTTTCACCATCGTTTGCACTGTTAGTGCTGTTAGCACATTTAGCTGTTAGCACATTTAGCTGTGAGCCGCTAGCTATCCGTTGCCATGTTGATAGTCGATGAGACACAAATAAAATGTTCCCAATCTCGGATCTTGCACCTTTAAGTCATGAGGTCAAACATTTTAAGAATTACTTTTTTCTCAGCAATTCACCTTAAGTTACTTTGGACATTCCCACTCTTTGCAGCTGTGCATGTAATAAGCAAAGCAGCTTCATTGGGGCTTAATAATAGAAGACTAGTGGATGCTTTATACCTAGTCTCATCTGCATGCTACCCGCTGACATTCAACCCAATTATTCACACATGCTGGAATGCAGCCACAGCCAAAAGGAGAGGATGTCCTTTAAAAAGTGAAGACAGCAAGAGGAAAGTTATGTCACTTAGATCCTCCAGGCATCTTTATGTTTTCCCTCAAATATGCAGCAGTGCCTGGAGGCAGTGCGGATTGTTCTTTTGATAAAACATAATCATTGCGAATCATGTGGTATTTAATGGATGTGGTCACGTCAAGTTGTTGAGCCCACAAGCTATACAACATCAGGAACATTCAAGAGTTGAGGCCAGACGGACATCTCAGATGTGTTTGTACTGTCAATACTGTTTGTACTGTTATAGCTTGATTGGAAGGAAACGGGTGCATTCAAGTGGCACACGGCACATTTACATGCACTTAAATCTTCTTTAACTGATTTGTTTGGCCACTTTTGTTATGTCATTGTTATGGTGTTCTCAACCAGTTACCTAGTATAACATCCAGCAGATACAGAGCAACATTAGCCTTCATTTTGAAGACCACATGACCTTTTAGCTGTGTGTGACTTCAGACAGGTAAAGTATGGCAGTACATTTTTGTGCCTGCATCATTTCTAATGTTGTTTCTCTGTCTGTTCTGTTGCAGGGTAACCCCCCAAGATGAAGAAACATCCCCCTCAGGTGCTCCCGGGTGTTCAGATGGGTCTACAGGTGCTACCGGTGGCGCTGGTGCTATGGCAATGCCTGCCACCTCCACCCTCTCGTTGCCCATGAGCCAGGGTAAACCTTCCCTGCGTCGCATCAAAGGCCGCATTCACCGCAGCAAGAGCCTGGACAGCATGGATCTGCTCGACTCCAATGTAAGACTCACTCTCGACACCTCACATGTACACACAGAGGAGGAGTTCAGGACACAGAGTGTGGTGAAGAAATACACTTTTCTATTAATTAGACCCACTCATTAAAAAAAATAGGTACAACAGGACAAAAAATAGTAGTAGTCCAAACACATTTGTATTCTCCTAATAGTTTAATTCAGATGTAACATTTACACAAGCTACGGCACTAATATGCGCACACTTAAACACACACAAACGCGCACACACACACACACACACACACTCTCTCTCTCTCTCTCTCTCTCTCTCTCTCTCTCTCTCTCTCACACACACACACACACACACACATACGCAGTGTGACCTTTGGTTACGTAATATATCTTTGATATTCAGATGAGCACCGTTTTAACACATTCCATATGTCTCTCACTATGACTGGTTTATTCTCGTAAAAAGTATTAATCTGATAAATGATTGGGTAAGCTGCTTGGACCTAAAAACCCTTCCTAACTCTGGGATTGCCATTGAGCTGAGAACTGCGTTTGGCCCACTCTCGCCACCGGTCAACTCATGCGTACTTGTGCGTGTGTGTGCTTGTGTTCGTACCTGTGTGTGTGTGTGTGTGTGTGTGTGTGTGTGTGTGTGTGTGTGTGTGTGTGTGTGTGTGTGTGTGTGTGTGTGTGTGTGTGTGTGTGTGTGTGTGTGTGTGTGTGTGTGTGTGTGTGTGTGTGTGTGTGTGTGTGTGTGTGTGTGTGTGTGTGCGTGCGTGTGTGTGTTTCTGAGTGATGTGGCTTTTGGGAAAGCAACCAATGGTTTATGATGTAAAAGCATGCCAGCCTGCTACTAATGCATGCTTGGTGAGGCTATTTTTTGTGGCATGGGAACACAGTGGACACACAGATACAGATAAATCAGTCTCCTGCTCTGCACTACTATATGTCTCTCTCTTCCTCTACTACTTTCTTTATGTCTTGACCATGTGCAGATGTCTCCTTTAATACATGTTCACAGTGTGATGTTTCCTTATCTGCCCCTGTCCTTGCTCTCCATGTTGACAGTCTGCAATGTGTGTGTGTGTGTGTGTGTCTGCTCATTGGGTGTTCAGTATTTTAGCTGGCCTTAATTGAGAGCATCCTGGTGTGCCTGTGTAAGGAGTCCTTATTCTTCCTCTCCCCAGCTGACGTCATAGAAAGAGTGGGACTTGTTATAGTTACAGTTCACACAAGTTAACCCATTATTGATGTGTAGGAGGGTTCACAGGAAGTCGCAGGGTGGAGTTGACTGTCAGGGATGACACAGCATAGCATCGCCAAACTGAATGATGCAACACACAAACGCACATGTGTGCGACCGAGTTTGTCAGTTTAATTGATTCGTGGTATGAAGTTTCCTGTCAGTTTCTAATTTTGAGATAGAGGCGAAAATATCTCATAGATTTTTAGAACAACCTTGAGTCCTCTGCTCCATGATCCTTTTCCAGTAAGAGCAACGGTGGGTTGCACTGGAGCTACAGAGGCAGACGTGAATGAAAGTTAGATGCAACTTTGATGTTCTGTCATCCACCAAAACAAAAGCTTGAAGCAGTCGTGATGCACTTTGAGTAGAAGATGCGCTGGCCAACTATAACAACCCTGTTACTAGGGTAAATAATAGAGCTGAACAATTTGAGGAAAACATATCGTCCAATATTGTGATCTCATTTGTGATTATTTTCAATAAAATAAATCCCAAGCCTGTAGTTTTGGTCTACACACTGTAATATTAAAGACCCTAAAAAAAAGATGTACTAAATTGGATTGTCCTAAATGGACATTCAGTGTATCTGTCGAAGTTACGACAGTTGTGGATGTTTGGACGTGGCTGCTTTAAGCAAGGTTTGATTGGCTGAATGAAAATAAGGTCTCGATCTACGTAGACGGAAACATAAATCTTCGACAGTGTTGTGTTGTTTTCTTGTCAACAAAACATTTTTGGTTAAGCGTAATGCAGATACTCATATAGGCCTTTGTCACAGAAGATATTTTGACACGTCACAGTCAGAGAAGCAAACGTGTAAATTAAATAAGAAATCACTGAATTCTATTTAGCCGCTTCAGTTTCAAGGTCCAGGGGTCTCATGTATAACAGGACAGGGCCTGAAAGAAGCATACGCCACTTCCCACGCAAACGTTGTGATCTATAAAAACTCATTTGATGGGATAATGTGCGCACCTGGATGGAAACTCAGACTTATGCGTACAAACATTTAGATGGTGAATTGAATGAAGCCAGGTTGTAGAATTGTAGGTAGATCATTACAGGTATAATGATGCCTCTCACTTTGCATTTATATATTCTCTTTATCATATCGACAGCCAAACCAGCAATGTTACTTTAGCTTGCAACACTACATGACATCATTCACACCCATTCATTCACTTATGGAAGGAGCTACGGTTCCACCTGTCCATCAGGACTAACTAACATTCACCCACATTCAATTTTGGGGTTAAGTGTCTTGCCCAAGGACACATCGACTAGTGTAGCCGGGGATCGAAGGACAACCCTGCTCACCACTGAGCCACACTCGCCACAGTCACTTGTACTAGTGAGCTATAACTATAAGACCATTTCAATTGTTATAATTATTGTATAAACCAACTCACACCTCAAATCCATTTTTTGCTTAATATTTCATCAGCGCTGGCTGCTCTTTGCAGCGCAGAGGGGAGACCAAACTACCGACACTCGTAGTCAGCTGTGGTCAAATAACCTCAAATGGTTAAAGAACTCCAGAACGGAGCAATAATCTTCTAATACTTGTCATATATCACATCTTATTATTTTTCATAAAGTGTCTATGAGTAAAATTTCTGCAGTGAACACAACTTTATTTATTCATTCATAGTTTATTCCATCGTGACAGATACAGCATACTGTACACAGACTAACTGTAAACGGCTATCTGATCCGAGTATCACCATGGTGACCGTTACTCACGCTGCTCCTCCGGTCACCGTAAAGAGCCATTGATCAGCAGCTAATTTCTATACATCAACAGTCATGCATTGGCCGTTTATGGTTGAATGTGGGCTTGTAGAGGGCGGGATGTGAGGCTGGACCAGCTGCACACATTTACAGGTTGATTCGGGATTTATAAAAGGGAATTGCGCACTGGCAGACAAACGCAAGGTTTTATAAATCTGAATATTTTTGGCTGCATGTGCATTTCCTTCTTTGTACACACGGAAACATTTAGTGTGGATCCAGAAATGATGGCATTGTGCATGCTGGCTCGCTGTCATGGTTTACTGGCACACTTGAACCGTCATTAGTGTTATTAGTAGCACTTTTCCTTCTAATTACAACACGCGTGCTGTGAAAAAGGCTCATTAACCGCAAACAGCCTAGACAACAACAGTTGTCTTTATGGCCTCTGAAATCAACAGTCACCAACACTTTCGCCTCTTTGAATATGTAAATTATACATAAAATCACAGCTGTTATATAGGAGGGGATTTTGGCATTTCAAACATCTATCTCAAAGCCTCTTCAAAAAACCTTACTTCCACGGACACTGATGTGAATACAGCAGAAGGTTCAGGCTTCACTGTCGACCGAGGTAAAGAAAGAGTCAGTATCATAGTGATGCTTCACAGTTTTGTCTTTTATTATTATTGTTATTATTCATTCTTGAAGATACAAACCTCCATTCTTACAGTCTTTTCCACTTTTATCCCTCCCATCTAAAACATTACATACCAACAATAAATCTATATCTATAATCTTGTATATACAACATCTTATATCCTATACATTATTCAGCTGAGGTCAAAGTTTGTATATGACCGCCGAGCACGCCTGCGCACCTCCTTTCCCATCAAGACAATCGAACATGCAGACTATAAAAAGGCATACGTATCCATTTCATCTCACTTTATGCAACAGCATCAGATGCTCAGAGCATGTTACACAAATACATTGGCTTCTTTTCTCTTACGCTGCTGTGGACCATCACGAGATGTGCATAAGTCTGAAGCATAAATAATAGATGGAAGGAATTATCTACTTCATAATGCAGTGTTTTCTTTCTTTTACTTGAAGCTATTTCTGTGTGATGAAAAAACACAATACTGTGAAGGCTGTGAAGAAGAGAATCTGAAATCTGTGGGTAAACTGGGTGAACTCACCTGGGATTATCGCTATCACTTATTCAATACACACCGATGGCTCCTCTATTGGTCTTCTAATGTAAAATAGCTGCCACTGTGTCCTTCACTGTGCAGGATGGATTCCTTACACCAGTGTGTGTGTGTGTGTGTGTGTGTGTGTGTGTGTGTGTGTGTGTGTGTGTGTGTGTGTGTGTGTGTGTGTGTGTGTGTGTGTGTGTGTGTGTGTGTGTGTGTGTGTGTGTGTGTGTGTGTGTGTGTGTGTGTGTGTGTGTGTGTGTGTGTGTGTGTGTGTGTGTGTGCGTGCGTGTTGCTTTTAAGTGTGACCTGATATTCTTAGTCCTTGAGCTAAAAGTACACACTGTTTTGGTGAGATCAATGAGCAGCTCTGGTTTGCACCGTGGCTTTAATTTTCCATGTAGTCCAAATAAGGCAACGAGAATACACACAAAGGTTTCATGGGAGGGTCAGGATTAGTCAAGGGCCTTCAAGTACTTTCGGGGCTTTGAAACGGAGTCATACACCCGATCACCTGATTCAACTCATGGAACTGTGTACCATTAAAGGTCTCATTGCCTAAAGTAAAACATCTTTGTTTTTCATGAGGTCCTTTTCAAAGACCTGTTACTGTTTACAAAAAGAATTCAGATGTGCAATTTACTGACAAGCCACCTATTTGTTTATGGTTTGGTTAAGCGCAGGCAACTAAAACGTATCTATTCTCAAAGGCATAACTCCTTTGTCCCTGTTTTAATGACTTCCACACAGGATGTTGTGTTCTTCAGTTTGTTTGTCTGTTTGTCAGCAGGTTGATGGAAACACTACTGACTTTATTTTCATGAAACTTGGTGGAAGGGGGGTAGCATGGGTCACGGAAGAAACCATTACATTTTGGAGCGGATTGGTCTCGGTGAAGAGTCTGCACTGTCCGAGTGCCCTCCCATTATCCAACCAAATGTGATTTGACGTGACTAGCCAACCCCACCCAATAAATAATACCACATTTGACATGTAGCGAGCAGAAACATATCTTAGAAGGTGGGTTTTGTGATTCCAGTTGGCAAAAACATCGCTCCATTTCCAAAGGTTGTGGTTGAGGTCTAATTTGTCGATTGCACCCTTACCCTCCCCCTCCTGATCTAACAAGGTGGGAGAGGGAGGTGTGTGTGTGGAGGCCAACAACCCTCGGCAGCTTTGTATCTCTCCACGCCGACATATCGATCTGTATTCATGAACCTATTCCCACTTCCCTGTACAATGGTAACACAATGTTCACTACGTTCTTGTGGTGAAGTGTTATGTTTGTGTTGTAAATAAAGTTTGAAAGAACAAGAACACATTTTGACTAACACCATTTTTACACTCTCTTTGCTGCTCCCCAGCTCCAAAAATCTGAACTATGTAATGTTTGTCCTGGTATATGTTCACTGAACCAGTGCCGATGCTACTTTAGGGCACTTGTTGATAATATGTTGATACTGACACGTAGAAGATAATGCCATTTTTAAGTTGAGTATCATTTTCTACACCCAGCTTCCAGACTGTTTGAGTGCAGTGCACTTCGTATCCTGTGTTGAGGCGGACCACGGAGGTCTCTGCTGGGCTGATGGGTGCAGACTAAAGATGGCAAACACTCAAACAGACTGACAGAGAGTAGAAAAGAGAGATCACAAAACAGAGTGATGAATGTGAGGGGGGAGTGGAGGTTACGACATGGGTGGCTGTATGAGAGATGAGAGAATGGTTTGAGTGCAGGATGTTCCGATTAGATGAATATATTTCCCCTGGATAGACAGGAGGCTGCACAGACAACGTATAACTCATTTCCTCATCCCTTGTTCTCAAGGCACAACAGGGCAAAATTGCATTGCACATACAAGTTGTTTATCTTATCTGAGTTGAAACAGGCCACTGAAAATTGTCTGTTATGTGTGTGTGTGTGTCTGGTTGATGTTACAGCAGCAATAGTGTCTATTTCTGAAAAAAATGTGTAATCCTCGTTAGCGTAAAGTTGCTAGAATCATCATCATTAGTGTGGAAATTAAAAACAGAAAGCAGCCAAAAGCCACTGAATTTTCAAATTAAATTAGTCAGCTTTTTTGGAGGATAACAAGGCTTCCATATATAGGTATGCGTGTGTGTGTATATATATGTATGTTTGTATTTATATATGTATTCATGTGTGTGTATATATCTATGTATGTGTGTATGATGTGTATATATATATATACATATATGTATGTATGTATGTATGTTTATAGCCCTACTTGCCCAATATTTATGTATATAGCCCTACTTGTTCCTTTAAAGTTACATCATGAGAAAGTGAGTGTGTAAATGCTCCTTGTGTCAACGTGAGGCTAAACCTCTTTCAACAGTCAGGGGTCTTGGCTGCAGGATATTACTGTTCTGCTCTAATGGACAAACTCACACTCAGGCAAACATACTCACATACACGCGTGTTGAGGCTATGGATATAACTTTTGTAGATATATGATGCAATAAAGCAAAATCTGCACATGAAATCGGCGGGCAACATCTGACTGGGACCACAGCTCTGCTCTGTCTTTACCGTCCCCTTGGGGCAGCACTAATACATGTATTATTGAACGTGATACACAAGTCTAAAGACAAGCATTTTGTGTGTGACATACTGTGTATATATGTTTTCAGTAGTGCTTCAATAGTCATGTCTGTTCCAGTGCTGAACGGAATGAAAAAACAGGATTAAAGAAACAAAAATAAGCAAATCATATGTATAATGGTGAGTGTGCTTCTGTGGGTGCTGCATTGGGGCGTTACATATATCAGCATGATACATCATAATATTATGCTACATTTTAAAGTAATAAAGTGCTGGGCGCGGGGGGGCATTTATATCACTTGTATGGGACACAATGTTAAAGCCATTTCCATCAGTAAAAAAGAATGCAGGTTTCAGATCCGCTCCAAAATTTAATGGGTTCTTCCTGAGCCCATGCCAGTAGTTGTATGTGTAGCTCTTTGGCGGAGGTAATAATAATAATGATAATACTAAATTGAGAAACTCCGCTTTAATGGCCATGGTTTACATTCCTGTTTACACTGTACTTTTCACTTGTCAGTTTATATTACTTTTCCAGCTTATCATGATTGATCACTTCCACGGGTTCATGCCTACCACCCGGAGCAGCAGATGAAGCCACTCATTAATTGCATTCACCATAAACTAGCAGAAAATCTATAGGCTGTAACTTTCAGGTTCCCTCTAGCTTTGCTTTTGATCGCAGTGATTCATTAGCTGTTTAAAGACACGCGGCCCTCTGCATGGTGACATGCTGCCTATCCCTCACGTTACCTCGTCACCATGCACCTGTAATGTCAGGCAGGATCAATGTTGGGTCTATTGATGAAGCAATGATCTATGACATCCACAGCAGCAGCCTGTAAGGGAGAGAGCCTTCTTCTACTCAGGGTCATATGGAAGAGTTCACATGACATTAAATTAATCAATCACTCTGGGTTTGTAGGGTTTGTATGTGCGTGCTGGGTGTGAGATCTCAGCTGAAGGGGTACCCGGCTGCATACATTACAGGAAGTGTATCTTAATATTAGTATGTCGGGTGGTCTGCTGTCCTTTGTGTGATATTGATTAGTCGCATCAGTCTGCAGGTCAGCATTTCTCAAACAGGGACAGGTAAAGAGGGCAGAGAGGAGGCATGGAGGAGTTATTAGAGGGCACAAGCAGATAGGATGAGAGAAGAAACAGCTTGGAGAGATGGAAGGACGGAAAATGAAAAGAGAGCAGAAAGATGGGGGAACTAATTTACGTGAAAGTAGCAGTATTGGTGTTTTTTAGCCCACAGGCCACAAGCTCAGCCCACCCATTCGCTGCTCTATAGTATTGATTTAATGTCCTTCAGCTGGTTAAAGATGACCTATTGTTCTCACCTTCATGCTCTTTGTTTACGTGTTTGTTTACAGTATATCGATACACAACAACAACACTTCGGTAGCTGTCAATACTGAATAAATATCATTAAGCAGCGTTTACTTAACGGAGCCGTGGAATTAATGTTATTGATCAAATCAGACCAGCTGACATTTCAGTGGCACATAATGTGGCCATGTGTTACACTCTCATGATGAGTCCTGTTATGCTTCAGCTCACTATTTAAGGTGCTTGTGCCGGATAAGCTTTAGTTTATTCTTAGCGCGTAATTCTCTTATTAGACATTTCACAGACAGTTTCAGCCCTCGTGACTGACAGTCTTGTTTTGATGTCATTTTATGCTTTCACATCAATCCCTGTTTTGATCCCAGCTCCATTTCTAGCGCAGGTCTCAGTGCTGCTCTGAATAATTTATCACACTTAAAAGCAATTACAACACCTTGTAGTGATGAGTGTTTTTTATTTATCTGGGTCTTTTTTTTCTTTCTAGGTGTGGTTTGTGCATTGTGACGGAAACCTTGTTGTGTCAGTTGTGAACATTATTGTCTTTGGCTCATGCATAAATTGGGTTAATTTATGAGCATTCATCTACCACATGGCGGCAGCAGCCTCGTCTTAACGAGATGGGATGGATCCTCAGCAGCTCAGAATTTAGGTCCTCTCCTCTGTTTCCATGGCAACACAAGTACTTTGCTCTGTGATTGGGAGGTTAGCCTGACAGGCACATATAGGTTAAAGGGACGTGAATTTGCATTCTTATTTTTGAAACGGCAGCGAGAGATAAACAGTTGGTACTGTGTGGTTATTTCAGTGAATGTGTTTGTTAAAAGTCTAATTTTATCGTAGCTCTGGAGGAGAGTTTATTGTCTGCTCTTCCATTATTGCTTATATTAGATCGTATCATCAGTTTTTAGCCATTTTGTTATAGTCATATGTTACTATCAACCTATATTTTGTTGGTTTAATCCAACACGCTCAAGATTATCAATGAGATTAGTGTTTAGATTTCTTATCAACAAAGAGAAAAGTAATCAGTACACACAGTGGAAGCATTAAGTTCATTTAAAAAGCAACATTTCAACTATTACATTCACAATATGAAAACAATTGTTCTCAAGCCACAGTCTGCAATCGACAATTAATGAAGGAGTAAAAAAAACAGGACAATTATATCTTCATTAATTGATAAAACATAATTTACTGTATATACACAAAACGCTATAGGCACATATATCTCAGGATCCACAGCATTCTCTTGATGAATGGGATTTATTTAGTATTGACCAAGTGCATTTTTCAAGTTTCATCACTCACCATCTAATGAAGCATTAAAGTTGCCATATTACTATCAAAAGTCTTCGTCTTCAGCAGCTCATGAAGCAGCTCATCCCAGATTCCACTTCAGAGATTTAGCTGAAAGTATGTTGAGGAAATCTTTTATTCTGTCTGTGGCAGTCATCTCAGGCGGATAAGTCTTGAAATACGATAACATTTTCCACAGAAACCTACTCATTTGATGTCTTTGTCATATCAGTGGAAGTACAGACTAAAGTGTCACCACCGGCCTGTACTTTATTGCTTGTGTGCTTTACCCTCTTTCAGCAATCAGAAAGATCTCTCTCTCTCTCTCTCTCTCTCTAACCTTTCCCTATGCATGCACCTCCTGGGGCTCTCATTTCAGGTTTGACTTATATTTTCCCTCTCAACTAAATTGACCACCAGAAATGTGAAACTTTGTAAAGTGAAACGCCCCCGGGGGAGCCATGACGCCAACGTGCAGCTGGCTTTGTGGCATCTGTTTGCAGAGAGGAGTAAAGCAAATGGGAGAAAGAAAAAGAAAACTGAGAACCCAAGAAGAAATGGGTTAATCAGTGCCGACGGGTGCATGGAGATATGTGTGTGTCTTTCTTTCTGTCTGTCACTGCATGTGTGTGTCTGTGTCCGTCTTTGTGTGTGCGTGCCTCAGGAGGACTACTTGCCCGGGGACAGGGGGGCTCTCAGGATGGATTTGTCAGAAGCCAGGGGCAATGCTGGGCACCATTAGGATCAAGGTTGCTATTTCAGGATGCTACCTGCTGAGGGATGTACTCTGCTCCCACTTTTGATGGCCCCTCCGCCCATGTCCTTTAAGCAAGGCAGAGATGGCCTGTTCTGCTGCTGAGTACCTCGGATGGGACCTATTTTCAAGAAACTGACCAGTTTAAAAATTCTCTCCATATCTAAACTTTAACAGTGATCTCCAACACGTCTGATTATAACACTGACATTCCTTTGGTACAAGTTAACTCAACTGGGATGTCTGTATTGTTGGTGGGACAATACAAACATCACAGAGAGTGAAACAACATCCTATTGAGCTAATGCTAGTAATGAAATTACGTGTGTGTGTGTGTGTGCGTGTGTGTGGGAGATTCATCCATCCATCCATTTCCAATACAGCTTATCCTCATTAGGGTCGCGGGGACGCTGGAGCCTATCCCAGCTGACATAGGGCGAAGGCAGGGGACACCCTGGACAGGCCGCCAGTCCATCGAGGGCACATGTGTGTGTGGGAGATATGTGAGGCAAATGAGTCAGCATTCTTTGCCAATTGACATCCACAGCCCAGAGACACAAAGTGACCTTTGGGGTTAAAGGTCTCATCGAGCTGCACTTTTGCTGCATATGTATATGTGTGTTTAAGCTGGCATGGTTGAATTATTAATTATTGCATTACGTAGATTGTTTTTAGATTTTGTTTTTTACAGATGATCTGCCCTCTTAAAAGTGGAGTCTGTGATTTTAGAGAAATGTTGTTCTCTCAACACAAAAACAAATACCGCCTTCCGTCCCTCTCGCACTGCCTTTCTCTTCAAACATTCATAACGCCCTCTGTTGCTGATAGACTGAAGTCCTGTTGTGTGACTCGGTTTCACATTTACAGATATGCAGGACTGTGTATGGATGCCAAATCTTTATTTCATAGACACACAAAAAGGACTGCAAGCGGGCCGTGAAGAGATATTTGCTGAATTTGACAAAAGTGTACTGGATTGGAATTGCTGACTGCACCCTTAAACGTGTTTCTGAGCTGTAAACTAAATGATATAACTGTACACATCAATGCCAGTGTTAATATTGACACTTAATATTGACACTTTTAAACCCATTTCAGAGGTTGAAAAACAAGTCATCTGCTATTTGTATTCACTCAGAGACTGCGCCAACCCCCCCACTCAGCCCCATGTCCACTTTATTCATAATTTTTCAAAATTATGCAGTGTGTTGGTAACACTTTAAGTCCCCTTATTTAGCATTTGTAAGCAGCACGTAAACATGTAATTAATTATTTATAACACATTCTAATGTAGTTATAACCATAAATACTGACATTTTATGTGTCTTTTGATTTACAAAATTGATCAACAATTTAATCCTCTGCTATGAAGAAATATTATACAAATGTACCAGAGTATTACTGTGCTTTACTATAGTGTCATTCATTATATGTATACAGTCTTGTATGGGAGCTCACATAAGGTATAGCTACTACTTTTGCAATTCAGCACACGGAAGTGGAATATTGATTAGACTACAATGGGCGACTAAGGTCTAGCCATAGAATTAAGCAGAGGAGATTATTTGGGTTTATTCACTTCATGAATCAAAAAAAGGAACAGGCTTTGGGAAACTCCAGTATCTATCTGCCAGCTCTATTTATTGTTTTTTGTAGTCGTTTTTTTAACAACTATGTATTGATGGAGTACAATAACGATTTACTCTTTTTCTAACATGACTGTGCAGTGCACTTTTGTGGCCACTAATAGTGCTTTTTCTCCACTGAAAGGATTAAAAGAGCGCTGAAGCTCCTCTCCAGTGGAACTGTCTGAAAACAGGTCAATGAGAGCTTTCATCCTGCAGAGGGCAGAGTTCTACCACTAATCTCAACCACCACCGACCTCCTCAGCTCTGGTCTCCATTTTAACTATCTGAATGAGACACGGTGCTTTTGCTCTTCAGCATAAGTGGATATATTTCAAATGTTACACACACGTCTTTACACTCTTACACACTTTTCATGTACTTGACATATATTTGAATTCATTTCCAAGCATTTTGTGTACGGATGTCCAAGTGTGGAGAGAGACGAAAACATTGGATTGTAAAGACAAGTCAGAGAGATAAATGCAGACTTTTTTTCAAAAGCAGGTGGACATTTTGATGGACATTTGAATTTCATTAAATTTCTGCAGATTATTTCACTTATAGTTAAACTTGCGACAGATCTTCTGCAGATGCCGGTGCTATTGTGGCTCCCCCTGTGACTCCATGGGCGAAGCAGATGCCAGAAAATGTAATTAACTGAAATCGACATTCCAGAAAGGCTCACGAGGGATCTCACTGCCAAGCAGAGTGGCAACACTGTGTAGCATCAGAGAGAGAAAACAGAGAGATGGGCACACATTATTCTACACTCTTGTGTTATATTTACCAATATCACAATTATATCATCAAATCTTATCTCCTGGTGCATGCGAAGGAGTTAGAAAGTCTGTTTTTTTACGTTATATTTAACAGCTGTGGTTGGCTTAATTTTTAATGTCGTTGTCGGAGCCAAAACATCAGCATGACCCCTTGAAATGAAAGTGTCGAGAGATGTGTGTGCAGGGAGTGGCAGAAGACTGCGTGGACAAGTACAAAATGTTCCGATGTTTTGTTCTTGTTGATGAAACAAAAAAAAGGAGACATGAACTCCCCCGCAAGGCTGCTTGATTTTACGAGGCGGTGTCGAGTCTTAGCGAGAGATATTTCACTCAGGATAAGAGAGGGTGCAGTGAGGAGAGCGGCGGGGGATGACTGATCAGTCAGGTGATAGGGATTTTGTCATCCATGGGTCAGCGCCTTTTCTTGGAGCCTGAAAAAATTTCTAAGACAAAAACAATCCTCTACTCCTTTCTATTCTATCCTAGTCTAATGTATTATAGCCTCACTGAATGTAGCCTGCCTGGTGCCATCCGTATTAAGCTGGCAGTTCAGTGGGGCTGCAAAGGTTAACGGTGGTCTTTTATGTCTAGCTTCGACCGATGACCCTCTTTAGAGGAGTCCTGTTCAGCATATATTTCTGGCTTGTTTTCAGTAGAAGCTCCCTCAGAGCCTCAGTGTTGTTGCCAGCAGATTAACTGTCCTCATATCCCTGCATCCCTAGTTATTTCTCCTGCTTGTTTTCCTTTAATAAGGCGGGCTGGCCTCCGTAGTCCTGAAGCAGGCTGGCAGACAGACACGGAGCCAAGCAGGTGGGCAGCAATAACAGGTAGAGATGGCGTGGTGGAAGACACACTGGGCAGAGAGGGAGACGTGTCAAGGTGCTGGAAAAGGTCGAAGGGAGAAGTCGCAGCACTACAAACTCCCACTCTTTGGTGCAGTCCGAGCGAACGTGACAGCTCTGTGACGTTGTCGCCTTTGATTGTCGCTTCTCTGTGTGAGGAGCTGCATCCTTGTCAGCCAGACACACTCATGCAAGTGGGCACTCACAGAAGCACACTGAGAGTCAGAGTGGGAAACATCACCTGCTTTTTGACTTCCTCAACGCCAAATCACAAAGGAAGACTTTAAGACCTCCAAGAAATCGGTAGACCTGGTTACAGTTTCAAATTCAAGTGTGCGACCTTAAACGTCGTCGCTCACGTGATTCTCAAGGGAGGCAGCTGGACGTATTGGTGACAGCAACTCAGTCATCATATCAGCTGATGGTTTATCCCGAATGGTGACCCATAAATAAAGCAGCAACCAATGGAGAGAATTGATTTCCAGAATCGCTGAGGAGTGTTGGAGATTTATGCTCCGAGTCGGACTCCGCTGCAGTGCCGTATATCACTCTTTCTAATATGTTTTGCCCTTCATCTTTTTTTTCCAGCCCATCACTCTGACTCTGACTGTAACACCCGGAACAGAGTGTTCCCTCTTTCTTTCTTTTTTTTTTTGGATCATAACATTTGCCAAATCTCTTTCTTTTTACCTTTTGATCTTGCGTTGTGCTCTGCTCACCTGGCCTGTCGCAGCTTTATTTTTCTCTCCGCTCTTGATCTCTCCATCTCTCTTTCTCACACACCATTTAGTTGTCCGAGGGAAATGGACTCTAACAGACTAGCCTCTGACTTTCTGGAATTTGCTCATTTTGCTGATTTTCTTTTTGAGCGGCTTAGGCTAGAGATCAGAGTCGTCTTAGAGGAGAGCTTCCTATTTCAGGTTATCGTGGTAACAGTACTGTACATAATTAGAAAGATCATATCACAGAAGAGACATTCCTAAATACTATTTCAAAGTAAAATGTTGTCATGAAACCCAAACTTTATTCCTTGTCTCGCTGGTTCATTCTATTGCTGGGATTCTAAGAAGAATATTCATCTGATCGTGCCTGATCTGCAAGTAGAAGACAAGAGATCCCGTCTTTTCCTGTAATCCAACCCTCTGTTTTACTTGCATAGTTAATCCAACTACAAAGGTACACATGGATAGGCTCGCTCCAGATTTGCAGATTGGCAGATGTTCTCCCTGTGTGTGTGCGTGTGCGTGTACGTGTGTGTGTGTGTGCGTGTACGTGTGTGTGTGTGTGTGTGTGCGCGTGTGTGTGTGTGTGTGTGCCGGTCCATCCTGCAGTGGGTGTGGAGGTGCTTCAAGCACCAGCAGCCATAACAGTCCTGAGTTTATTAATGTTGTTCATTTCCTCTCGTCTGTTCACCTCCAGTCGCCTGGCTGCTCGGCTCTCCAGTCCAACATTCCACACACTCCACTGGAATTAAGGGAGAGGCCTGCGGCAAGGCAGGGAAGGAGCTAAGGAATGTCTGTGTTATCACAGGGAGAGAGGATGGAGGGAGGTAGGGGACAGGAGGTCAAGCCAGAGGGCCCCGCGTTGTTAGGCTGACTTGAGTCAGGACTGCAGGAGTTGTATGGGTTCCCCTCAAAGCTTTGATCACTTCTCACAGCTCTGCCCAAAGGATCATATTACCACAGAGGTGCATGCCTCTGGCCCAATCTGAACACATAGGGATCTAATTTTAGAGTTGCCGCTTTTTAAATCAATATCTCCACTCCTATCAGTGGCAGTGTCATGTAGATTATCTCACAGCCTTCACAGATGTCACACCAGGTTGGCTCTGCTCTCAGTTCACAGTGTGAGCTGCTGAGGATCACCACACATTCACTCACTTGCATGCTGCTCGTGCATGCGGAGGGACACATACACGGGCAAAAGCATCCCTCTGGGTCAAGCATAGCTGGAGTCAGACTGCGTGCAAGCATATGCACGCATGTGTGGTGAGTGAACAAGAGCGACAGTTTGATAATGTATGACAAGCATGGAGATAATCAAATGCCAATTTTTTGAAGATTAGCGTTAATCAGGGTGGTTTTATGTTGCGGGCTTGATTTATTACAGTGCTTGAAGTTAATATGTTTACTTCTTGATGGTCAGATCTAAATGTTGGGTCCTCTGCAGAAAGATGTTTTTTCAAGGTAGATATTTATTTATTTAAGGATATTTCTTTTTGGTTGATCATTCTCTGCTCTGAACACGTCTTACTAAAAGGCTCAGTGTTCTGTATCTCTATAGTTTGAATTGTCATTGCGTGTGCTTAAAATCATTGTCAGTGTGTGGTGGGACTTGGTGATGGCAGTAATTTAAATATGGCGAAGAAATGGTAGAATTGCAACCCATAAAAAGTGAAATTTTCAACTGACAATAATCCAAATAAAAAAATTAACCTCATGGTTTCATGTTGGACTTTTGCGACTATAATGTTAAAAGTTTTTTTCTTTTTTACCATAAGAAAATGCATTACTTAGCATATATATGTTTATACCGATAATGTGTATTTTCTTTCTCACAGGCAGTTCAGTTCACTGATTTCATGTGAACTTTCAATGAAGGGATTTCAGAGTGAAATCCATTTAATCTTGTCCGTGCATAATGTTGCGTCACTTATGTTTACAAAGGGGATTATTTTCATCCGTTAACTATACCTGTTTCGACAAGGCTTACCACATAACTTGTCAATCTGAGACACCTGAATATTATATGCAGGCAGCAATCCTTTTCTTCAAAGTCAATTACCATACCGTGTGCTAAATGTGGCTGGATTTATGTGTAGGTGAAGATTAATGACGTTTATAGCTAGGTCAGGTCTATACATTATGTTTCCCTCTCTGATTCCAGGGCTAACTAGTGGTTCAGATACATTCTGGTCTAAACTGCTGTTGTCCTGTAGAGTCCTAGTGTGTCATATGGTCTGACCTTCCCTCAGGACTGCTGCTCTTGCACATTACACACTGACTAACAGCATGACAACAGAACTAATCACAGCCTTGTAGCTGCAGTCTGCATAATGTTCCTTCTGATACACTCTGTAATTAAAGATATGTTACATTAGTTGCATACAGGGGATGGAAAGCAACGAGTCCAGATGCTTATTTAGGTGATATTTAATGTGTCCAAAAAAACAACCAAAGCGGTCTTAAAATATGCATTGAAAGATCAAGATGTATGTTCATATAGCTTACACTGTTTATTTTTTAGAACACATTTAATTTAATTTTTTTTATCTAGTTTTTCCATTTAATCTTCATAAGTGAAGATACTGACATCTAACAAATCTGGATGTACTAAATTAAAATCAACTGCAGCACATAACTAACAGTAGTTCTTAAATGTGCATTGTCTAACTAAATATTCTTAGTTAAAACATGAAAATAAATAAATTACCATTTTTATTTTCATCAACAATATTTTGATAGCTTGATAGCTGCATTGTTTACTCAGCTGCAGTAAACCAGCTTCTCACTATGGTTGTTAACATTGCTGCAAATATGGCAATCTTCGTCAACTTTGTCCTTCGTGGTTGACTCTGGCTCGGCTCAACAAAGTATAAAACCTATAATATATGAGTATAAGTATATAACCTATAATATAAATGACAGTCGGACTACACTGCCTCGACTGCGTGTTGTGACCATTAGTAGAACAGTTAGTGTAGTGTTTTCTTTACTGTGTTTACTGGTGTTGCCCCAGCAGTGTTGCTTCCTTATGCTAAATGTTTGCTGTACATGTCACATGGTCAGACCAGTGGCACCAGTTCAACTGAGGGGGCTCCAGGTGATACAAGAGCTGTAGGCAAACACAGGCAGATAACATCTCTACACAACCCTCTGCTCCCTGTTGGTGGTGTGCCAAAGGCGAATACAACATAGCCACCCAGCATTTGTTATTTCTCTCTCTGTTGTGTCAATCTTTTTTCTTTTTTTTCTGTTGTTATGCAGTTAATATAAATATAAAGACGAGGACGAGAGATATGCAGAGGACATATAACTGACATTACTGCTGAATCTGAAGTAGCACGGTTTGTGCCTCAGCCAACTGAGGACATCCTGTTTGCATTCATGTGTGATGCCACCATGATAAGGTAATAACATGGGTAAAACAGGAGTCATTCCAACTTCAGTTTGCTTATTATTATGCCTTTGTCCTCTTTGTGGATATATTCATGTTATACAACCTCTACTTGTTCTACTATTGTGTGGATTGAACTCCATATATGGTAACCTCTTTTTTTACTTCTCTCCAAAAGCATGGATTTAAGTATAGGGATGATAAGAATACCTCTGCTAGGTCCTAGAAAGAAAATAAAAAAATTGGTATCTGTATATACAGATACCAATTAGCCGCAATATCATTATAAAAATGTTTTAAATGTCAAATATCAACGTCAGTATCGTCCTAAAAAGTTCAGTATTGGTCAGGCTGTGATAGTTAGAATGACTTTGCATCATCTTATCTTCTCTATGCTGTCTGTAGGTAATTGTATTGTCCAAGTGTAGGTCATGAGGGGGGAAACCTTCATACAGTCTATGGGGGAAACTCATTTGACCTCATACCATTTTTAGCACTTTGATAAAGCTCTCTGTATTTCTTCATATTGTCATTTGGAAGATAAACTCTTTGTATGAACTTAATGGCTGAAACGCGATGGTTCCAGCTCCTCAATTGTAAGCGTCTTAAGTTACAGTAAACTGCATTTCTCTGGGACTCATGATGTTGATCAAACAAAACAACATTCAAAGAGGGAATAGTTTACTATAGTTTTATTTTAGTACTTCCTGAGATTTTGTAGACCAAGCCATTAATCGAAAAAATTAATCAGTAAAAAAAATAATCGTAACGTTTTTGTACATATATTTCTCAACATACCTTTGTTACACACTTTGTGGCAGTTTACAGCAAACAAATATAAATGGTGTACAAATCATAACCAAATGACCTCGGCCTTTCCTGCCTCCCTGACCTTTCCTCAGTCGCCCTTGTGTCCCCACCAACTTTAGAAATAAACCTACATCATTGCATCTCTCTGCCCGGCATGCCGGAAAGGTCTGCATGTGCACATTCAGTGTCTCCTCACGAATGAGCTCACAGGAACTGTCTATAAACTGTAGAATAGGGCACTATAAATCCCTGCCCACCGCCCGGCTCCGGCCCCACAGTGCCCATACTGAGAGAGGTGGCTTAGACTGGCTTTTAGGTCCGCTCCCTTTCTGCTGAGTTCATCAGGCTGGTCCTTTGAGCAGGGAGCCAGCCCATAGCCTTGTGGCTCTTTCTTTCTTTTCAGGCAACAAATGTGCTAAAACAGCACTCCGTAATCACTTGGCATTAGGGGCTGTTGTATTGGGCATTAGTGGTTAGAATTGACCAGTGGGACATTATAAAAATGAGTCTGACAAGAGAACACCAAAGCTGATGAGTCTGGATCCTGGCACTGGACGGCTATAGGATTAGTCAGCTAACACACTGGCTGGGGCTTCTGCAGGGTCGGGTCCCATCGCATCTCATCACCACCAGGCTTGAAGCAGCCCCCGTGGCTGCCGTGTTTCCATCCGCCTCTCTGGCTGGCTGGCTCTGGTTCCCATCCTCCACCGCTTCTCCGTCCTCTGTTCTACCAAAAAACACGACTTCACCTCCTCTTGTGGGGTTGTGTTTTCATGGGAAGAGCATATGATGTCATACACTCAGGACAGGGTGGGTTGAGTTAAGTGGAGGGGCCTAATTCAGTGGCGTTCAGAGAGGAGTTCATGCAGTGAAACACAGCTAACACATGCATTTATCTACATATGTTAAACACAATTTCAACGGCGTACGCTTTGTTTATCTACTGGAACTCACACTGACTTGACATTGTTTGATAAGGTGACATAATACACAACAAACTTTTCAGTTCTTATTTTCTCAATCCACATTCAACAGTGCAATAATCTAATTGAATATATAGAGAGCACAAGAGGTGTTTTAACTGACCGACACTTCTCGGAGTTCATCGCAGATATTGTCTGTCAATAACAGTTCCCAGTAATACATTTACCTCATTATCGCTGACCCATTAAAGCACATTCACTGCACAGCAACAAACTACTGCTTTTGCTTTTGCAGTTAATATAATGGAATTGTACAAAACTACAGTTGCTTAGGTCTGACACTTCTCAGCCTGAGCTGTTCAGCCTCCCCGTTTCTGTGAGCTTCATTCTGTTGGTATTTAGCGGTAACAGGCAGTACCATGGAAAGAGTCACTGACGCGGGGGTGGGGGGGTTGAAACAACTTTGTGATACAATATACTGTAGATTAGCTCATTCCCTCTTTTTGTTGTCTCTTCTACTCTCTGCTCTTCTCTTTGCCGGCCTCTCTCATACTCTTCCTTTTCATATTTACCTTTCTTTCCTGTCATTTTCTTCACCATGTGCTTCACTTTCCCCTTCTTCTTTCTCCTCTTCTTTTATATCCTCTTATCAACCTCAACATTTCAAATAATTTCTCTCTTTTCCTTTCTACCTCCTGTAATCCCTTCATCTCTTCCTTTCCTCTGCTCTGCTCTTTTTACCCCTCGTGATTTTTTATCATCCACTGTTTTCCTCTGTTCTTTCCTTTCTTTTATCGTCTCTTTTGCTCCTCTTGTCACATATCTGCATCATTTTCACCTCACCGTGCTGTGGAAGATGCTGTTTTTTGCATTGATTTTTAAATCTACATATTTTTTTTTTTTTTACACCTGCATCTAAACACGTCAATCTGCCAAATATTTAAATATGTTTAATACAGGTCTGAGATTATGCTATATTCAAAAACCCTTCCGTCTAAATGGGATCTGCAAGGTCATTTTCAGTTATCTTAACCAGAATTCCACAAAGAAAAACATTTATCACATCATGGAAAATGAGTGAGTCTTCTATCTCTCCTACGTTATACTCTGTATCTTCTCCTGTGATTACAAGGACAACATCAGTTTCTTTTTGGATATAAAGGAGCTTTGAGTTGTAATACTGTTTGTCTTCATCATCAAGACATTGATGTGTCACACACAGTATAATACTAATAATATGAGTGTAGCTTAATCTTTATCTGATACTGTGCAGAAAAACGTTGTGACAAAGGTTATTGTGTTTTCCTTAACATCAATAACAATATTTCCACCTTATATTTGGGAACTCAAATTCACCAGAATGCAGGAAATTCAGTGTTTGATTCCCATGATTTCCATTATGACCCCGCCTATGTTGCACATCTTACTATCTGAATAATGTGCCCTTTAAATCACAGCAAAATACTGCACCATTGAATTCAGAAAAGGTTGTTCTTGGTCAATGGTACAATAACTTTCTGCTGCCTCCAGATGGTAATGTGCTTTACCACACCCCATTTTTAGACCATTGGCGCACAGATGGGCGGAAGTGGGCTCTGGGCGTGAAAGCCTAGCATTGACAGTTGCACTGCGCACCTCTTTGTACGCCATGTATGACTTTTCTATTATTATTTTAACAGATGACGTTTATGAAAAGGGCAGTCAATCTGACCTGTTGAGTTTTAGGTTGACGATATGTATTTGTAAAAAAGGGCTAAACTTCCTTGTGCTTGTCTCCTTCACCCTCAACAATCAGAGTGAGGGGCCCATCGACGTTATTTCATCTCAAATCTTATGCACTGGAGTTGGGCTGAAACAATGAAAAATCATCTCACTGTCCTGCTTTCTGACATCACTTTATATGTATCTATGTCCACAACTATGGATTATGTAAATGATCCTTGATGATTTAGATGATATGCTTCACGGTTTCATCAGTTGATATGTATAGATAGTATTTCTGCACTGTTATTATTATGTAGCCTAACGTGGACTGCCAGACAGTTTAACTGCTGCTTTTATTACAACCTCTCATACTGTCTGAAGTGCAACATTCACCTGTGACAGTGCGGTTTTATTGCTGTATGTTTCTATGTGGCTGGCTAATATGTGACTGATAATGGTTTTTTTTGCCATCGATGTCAGTGTTATGTTGTTTTAGTTGTTATGCCTTTGCACCAGCTGTGGCCAGAGGCATTATGTTTTGGGGCTGTCAGTCCTTACATACGTGGGTATGTCCACCCTGACACACAGGACATCTTCGGACCAGCTTGAGGGAATTTCTTAATATCTGGCACCACAATTGTCCACCTGGACTCCAGCATGACCTGATTAGAAATGGTGGTCAAAGATCACTGGGAGCTCACAAAACATATTTTGGCCATTACTCAAAATGTGACACATTTCACACAAATAGGATACAATGATGAAGCGATGATATTTTGGACAGATGTAAACTGCAACATAATTGGTTTGCATACAACCGTGAGGCAGTAATTCTAGATCATTGATATTTCCTTGAAATTTAGGTCTGCTTAACTTATTCTCACTGTTTTTTCCTACAATGCTGAACGACTTAGTAAGGCAACTCAGCAGGTTGAACAAAAATATATATAGCATATTTGCTCAATATTTCCATGCACCCACCTGTCACTTAATGGCACCTTGGGTGATACAAATCACATGTAAGTGCAGCCTGGGTGCAAGTTATTTAACACATGCCCGCAACAACTACAGATTTTCCCCTTTTCCTTATAGCTACAAATCCCTTATTTATTTATTCCATGGCACTGTTTTTTGTTATCGGTCTAAGAAAGTGGACCATTATAAAAAAGGTATCATGTTTAGTAGGAATGGGAAGGGCCAAAATGCTGCTTTAAGTTACATTTGTATTACCTGCTTTGCTATCACAACAAAGACGGGAAAAGGTAGAAGTTTTTCATAAAGTATTTACTGGTAAAAGACACACACTCACACACACACACACTCTCTCTCTCTCTCTCTCTCTCTCTCTCTCTCTCTCTCACACACACACACACACACGCACATGCACGCACGCACGCGCACACACTCTCTCTCTATCTCTCTCACACACACACACACACACACACACACACACACACACACACACACTAGATAAGGCTAAGTGCCGAGTGCCTTGTACTTTGGGATTTGCGTTATTTTTAATTTACAGTCTCATTCTGCAGCAAACAATGGGGTCGTCACGTGGATGGAAAGCATGATGTAATGGCTAGTTTTTCCTCACCAGGTTTACACAGTATGTTGACTGTTAATGCGTGCAGGTCTCACACTACACACACAAATATAGATTTAACATTCAGTGTTCAGGTTAGTTTAATGGAGGAAAATACTTCCTGCATTTTAGCTTTAATGAGAAATAATCACAGCAGTAGGAAAGTGTTGGATTTTAAGTAGACCTGCTAGGGTGCTCTCTGTAACTCTCTGTGGGCCATTCCTTGTTAAGCTACTTGAGATACTGCTGAGAAGCAGAGTGGAGTCAACCAGGTTCACTGCAGTCTCTATTATTTGGCTAAAAAGGGCTCAGCAATCCTGGTCTGTTGAGGAGAGAACAAACAATAGAGAGGGAGAGGAAAAGGAGAGATGTGTTTGGTTGGTTGATCACAGACTGCCTCTTGGGGTGAATGTCTTCAGAAGATTCACTATCAGTGACTGTCAACCCCCGATGGTAAAATTAGTACTCCAAGAGCTTTTTTCTTCATCAAGAGGATTCAGTGGAATTAAGTAATCTCCAAATAACAGCATTTCAGACTTTTCTTACACACATTTCTGTGGCTCTCTAATTAGGAAAGAACAAAGTTGACGTTAGCATGACGATCAACTCCAATAACAGCAAACGACTTCTAACTGGATCAAATATTTAATTGTTGTAATATATTTTCATGAAACATTTTGCAAAGCACCAAAGCTGTATCGTGTGATATGCTCGAAGTTAATTGCAAGGAAAAAAATAATTGATGGCGAGGCCTTAGACTTAGAGAATTGCCGATGTGGAAATAGCGACTGACACATCTTAACAACCGTTAGATGGGTTGCATCGTTCATCGTGCTGTAAGCACACGCGTTTACAGCAGCACTCTGCAGAGACCTAAGTCTTGTTTTTCTAAACCTCTATTTTAATCCATCAATATGTTGACCATGCAATGGTTGTTGCTTTCATGAAGACACCGCTCCACAGCTCACCTGCACAGTGCTGCTGTAAACTGATGTGCTTGCTGAACGATGTCAGAGGGTGTGATTGATGAATCGCCTGCGATGTGACTGAATATTGAAGAGAAGGACTTGAGAGGAAGATCAGGTTTCTAAGAGGATGGAGTAAGTATAAGTATGGTTTTGTTGGAATGTTCTTTAGCCCCTCTATGTAATGTTCATTGTGTATTTAATATTGTTTATTGTTGTTGAAAATATATGGTTTTATTTTGTGGGTATTGGTTTACTGCTGTAATCGACAATACAGAATGAAATAATTTCCCTGATTTTATGGACGAATAATTTGAACCTTGAACCATGTCTGGGGCTTATCACATCCAGAAACCAGATTTGTTTCTATTGTTTAAGTCTGCACTAAAAATATTGACCTGGAAGGTAGGGGGGATTTGAGAGATGCCTGCTAATCCTGTCATGATACTAAGCTGGTCAGAAACAGTTGGCCTCTGAAGCAGAGGTGTCACATATGTATACTGATCATTAGCGGGTTAAACCTTTACTGAGCAGATTACTTTTCTGTAAGTGAAAGTATCTGAAGCAATAGTCTGATAATATTTTGTATTTTTCTTATTGTTAACACTTCCATTTAAAATACCAAAACCAACAAGTAATTCATCCTCGTAAACAGTATCCTGATTTTAAAGTTAGTTAATCACAGTTTAGACACTGTTCTGCTGCTTCAAAAAGAAATAATGGCATCAAGTCAAACTTATGTCTTGAATAAGAGCAAATGTTTTCTATCTTTTTATGGGACAAGACAAAAAAATATAATAACGCCGACCTTATCATGGTTACTTTTCAAAGAAAATCTACACAATAAGTGAAAATTGTTTACCAATGCTTGCCAACTTAAAAAAATAAAATACTTCCAGATGAACGGCTTCTTAATGTAGCCATAGTTTACGTGGTCTACCAAATGTGACATGGATTGAAGGAGAACTTCATGTCTCCAGAAGGTTTGTATTAGTACGTAGAAACAAAGAGGCTTTGTTGGACCTGCAGGGCAGCCCTGAGTCAACAGGGCAAAAGTGGGATCACACAACCTCTCACAGACCTCTAATTCAGGACAGATGAAAATAGAAAAACAACATCTGCCTCAGAACTTTCACCAAATCAAAACCAATGGTTTACATCAAACCTCTCATATTCTTCTTTATTCGTCATTATGTCATGTTGTTTTTGCTTACGTAAACGCCTTCACTTTTTAGGGTGTGCACATTATGCTGTTTCACTCTACATTAGCCTTTTTCGCTGCAGGAGAACATGGGTTGAGTGAACCTTGTGATGCTCTCCAACCAAATGTAGGCCTGCATGTTCGACTTTGTTTTCCATGTGCCTGCTCTTCCATGAGCGCACCTGAGCTTTGAAGCTGCCCGAAAGAGAGCTGTGTGTGTGCGTGTGTGTGTGTGTGTGTGAGAGAGAGAGAGCAAAGAGAGAGCAGGGATGCAAGCACAGAGGACAAAGATAGCTTTGATCACATTGGAGTGTCACTAATGTCTTGCTCCTCACTGCTAGAACATCTGAGGTACCATCACAGGTGTGGAAGAGAGCGAAAAGCCAGCAGCAGAGAAAAAGCTTCTGTTTATTCTTTTTCAGACGGGATTTGCTGAATTTTGGTTATTGTTTATTGTTAGTTGACACCGAAGAGATGATGTTAAACATCCTACTATCCGCACTGATCGATCCTGACAGGCGTTTAAGGAGCTTTCGAAGGAGCGAGCGACTTGCATCAATACTAGTATGTATCACCCTTGGAGCATGTTAAACATTGTTGTCAGTTTTGAATATGCATGTTTTTGGAAAAAAGCTTTGGTGAATCCTTGTGGTGAAAACTGTATGTCCAAGTCTTTTTCAAACATATATTTAGAAACGAGTATGCGTTTCCCTGGATGAAGTAGGGCTGGAGGGTTTTAGAGGGTTTCATCTGTCTTGATGCTTCTTTTTTTTCGGTGTGACCTGTCCTTTCTGGAGGTCATCCTCTGCAACCCTCAAGACCTGTCTGCTACTCCTGACTGGCGGTATTTTAGCCTTGTAGAATGATGTCTGCTGGGAATTAACCCCCTACACTGCCAAAAAAAGCCCTCCTCCACAGTTGAGCGAGAAAGACAGAGGAAATAATCATTAGAGGAGCTAGATTTAGGGAATGTGATTGCTCAGTTTGTTTGGAAAAGATAGGGTGTGTCTCTATGTTTATATGCTCGCAATCACATGTACTGTAACGATGGACACTGACAACTTTATGACTGTAATGTCACAATTTGGGGTTTCTTCTGTGACCCACTTTTAATATTGCGTATATATTGTTTGCTGAAATAGAGATAAACTGTGAAACAATACACGCTGAGATTATTGCATCCTGTGGGTGGGGTCAGGTTTAGGAAGTCATGGGAACTTGGCTTTTGTGGTTCCAAGACTTAAATATCAGCCACAAACACTTTCTCAACAATTTCTTTGTGGTGAGAAATATTTTCCAATCAGAAATCTCTGTTCACTTTTTTGTTTAATTTTGTTATCAACAAAACAACCATTAAAATCACCAAGAAGGGAAATAGTGTGGGTCACTTCTTGTGCAACCAACTTAAAACAAATATTCTGCTCACATAGTCGGCTGTTTTGTTATGAAGGCACGCTTCCGATTTGCACTGAATTTGACTATTACAACACAGTGCACCCTCCCCCCTCAAACTTGATATTTTAAAGGCTACTATAGTAGTGCTTTTGTAACATTCCTACCAACACACCATGTACCATCATCACACAGTGAAAGTGAGCATTCAGCATCAGCAGGAATAGAGGCGTCGCTTCTCCTTATTGTATCCCGGACTGTTTATTCCATGGGATAACAGGGCGGGCACTTTTTTAGCCGCGATAAAAATAGATCATTAACTGAAAGCAAACAAAACGACGAGTAATAATATACACTCGCTTGCTCTATGACAAAATAAATAAGCGTTATTAGGATATACCTTTTAGGATGAATGTACAGTGCCCCCGTTTTCCCAGAGATATGCACCCCTCCGTGCATGTAATGGTTCGCTCCGCCCAGACACGACACGGCCGTTGCTCATAGAGCGGAGAGCAGGGAGAGCTGTACTTAGCCTGCCATTGCTGCACACCGTCCGAGTGATGCCCACTCTTCCCAACTTTTCATCCAGAGGTTAGCAACGAAACGTCAAAGCAAGGTGGTCTTATTTCCCCTTTTTTTTCCACCCGAGTTTCTTCCATGACTCGATACCTGACCGGACTACCGTTAACGTTTCAGGCAGCGACGATAAGATAATGGACTTTGGACTTTCCACAGGGCTTTTCGTGACATGGTCCTCGTCGTCCTGGATAAAATAAAATAACAACGTAGCCCGGCGTGGCGGCAGCTGGGCGAAAATTCAACTGGAAGGGAAGGGAAGGGAAATACCGCTCTCTCCCCAAGTGATTATCAAAACAAAGACACCGACAACTTTTAACCCGTCACCTTTGAAGCGGAATAAGAGTTTAAAATGTCCTCCAAAGCGGCAAATAAGGTGGGTGATCTGGCTGGATGAAACTCAAGTGTTAGCTTCGTGTTTTGTGCCAACAATATTCTGCTAGCTCGTGTAACGTTAGCTAACGTGTGGGATAAACTGACAAGCTAACACCAGCTAGAAAGTGGTGAACTGTGCTGAAGTTGGGACGTACAACTTTGTAGACTGTTGTTGGTAGTGATATAGTATGCTTGATGGCCGAGCTGTGTTTGGCTGAAACCTGACGTTACACCGAGTACCATAATTTAGCCTACAACCTGCCATGCTGTTTCTACTGTACGTTACTATTTTCATAATAATCTGATTTAAACTGTGTATTACTGTTGATAAGCCAGCCCTGAAAAGACACCCAGCTGTATTCACAGCAGGTCTTGCTCAGCTACCTGTTGATATCTAAAGTCTTGACAGTTTATTATTAAAAAAAGTTGCAGGAAATCCCAATGAATCCAAAAGCTAACTAAGAAAGTATGCAAAGGATCCCCTTTTGACATGCTAGAGATCTTTGGAAACAGTGGACTATAAATTATATCTGATCAAGTTTGCCTTCTGAAAGTCCATTTTTAGAATAGTTTGGTTTTAGGTTATGTTTTGTTTGTTTTTTGTTTTGTAGATTTTGTTTTTACTTAAAGTAAAATCTTTACAATCTTATTTTTTGAGTGCTTAACTTTTAACTTCACTTTAAGTAAATTCACTTACACTATATAAAGTAAAATGTATCATTTATGAATTATAACTTAGGAACTATTCACAATGTTTGCCACCCTTTCATTCACTTAGTCCCAGAGGCCCATTGTTGACAACCTCTAGTTTACTGTATCTGCTATGCACATTGCTGTCTATCAGTCCAAACGAATATATGTTCTCATATATTTTCTATAAAAATGATGTATTCCTGCAGAATTAGTTGTCATGTCAGGTGTTGACTGACAATCTTGAAAACACAAACACACACAACTTTAATCTTTCATTATAAAGTGACATCTACCACTACATTTCCACACTTAAACTTAAACATTATTACGATCATCATTTTACATACACCATGTGATTGCAATGTCTTTAATAAAATACACAAATTAGAATAATGAAATGAAGTAATCAAGATGTTTTGGTAAATATTATACAAGTAGGTCAATCCTCAAATTAGACCTACATATTTTTACAATGTATTCAATAGTTACTCTCCTATTTATTTTTTTCAGTTTGACAAGTGAGGAATGTGCTGTGTTTGTCTAATAGAGGTGGTGATATTCAGGTTTGGTCGGTTGTTCCAGTCAGGCGAAACCAGCTGGTGACGTTATGTTGTACTGTATCTGATGGCCTTGGTCACACCTTGACATTAATAAAAACTACTACTATACTACGCTTGCACTTGGTAATGAGCCAGGGTTTTCTTGTGCTCATCAGTAATTCCAGTGTTTCTTAAATGTTGTAATATTCTGCAGACCTGCAGACATGCTGGCTGTTAATGATTAAAAGATCCAGTAGCTGAGATTTGCAGGAAACAAACAAACACTTGTGCTGGATAACACATGTTCAAAATACTTTCTCAACAGTGTACTAAGGCGCAAACGGAGATAAATAGCAGTCAGCTAAAAACAAGACTCCCTCTCTCAATCCCTCTCCTTCCATTCACAAAACTAAACTACTGAACAGCTGATATAACAGCTCATATACAATAACTGGATTAGAGGGATGTGAATGCATCCATTGGGGCAACATGAGTAGTAGTGATCAGAGCCTGAACAGATCAAAAAACTCTGTTTAGTCATATTGTTCAGGTAAAGAATTTATTGATTTGTCTTTTTCATATAGCTGAGCATTTTCTAAGGATAGGAAAGCTATTTTTTCGTTATAGCATTCAATGTATACTTTCAAAAATAGTTTCTTTCATTAATTTATCTAAAAAGCAGAAACATGATGTGAGGATTTGTTAACTTATGCTAACCTATTATTGTTGGAAATGGGCAATATTGTCTGCCAGTGGAATCATAACTTCAAAATAAATTGTTTTGTTATTGTTTCACCAAATAGCCGAGTAGAGCCGTGTCTCCTTTAACACACAAGAAGTAGTGACTTCCTTTCAGGGTCACTGCACTGATGAGCTGGCAGGGCAGACAGTAGCTGCTCCTACTGACTGAGAGCTAAATTGTGTGGTAACAGGTTCCATCATGCATTGGCAGAAATGATCTGTGAAACAAGATTTACTTGCCTTCTATTGTGTTGGCTTTCCGTTCATCACTCACTGACCAACTATGAACTCCCACTTGTTGAGTTGTGGTAAATTGACATTACATCGGTATTAGTCACCTATCGCATAAAGCTACAGTTAATGATCAACTGTAATTAAATGTTGCGGCGCTGTTTTTCATGAATAGAGTATCGTCTAGGTATGTTGACTTCATGTCACAGAGGTCAGTATTGGCAAGAACAGAAATATAGCAGTCTGACTTGATCTTAGTTAAGTTGAAGCTGTTTTCATGTCATGACAAGCCAATACTACAAAATAACAGTTCATGTTAATTGCTGTTTAGAGGAGGATGTGTTCCAATGAGGACGGAAAGGAAAGATCTTTCTGCTTAGTGCTGGACTTCCTGCTCTGGCACGAAGGAGGGGGAAAAAGACAGAAGTCAGTCAGTTTGGTTTACTTTGAAAACAAAATGAAGAGGCTAGCTTTTCTAAACAGTTGTGTGCTCTAGTAAATAATGTAATCAAACAAATTGGTGGGATAGATATAAAAAATAAAACGTCACAACTGCAAAGCATGGAAACGAGATGGGGTCCTTGTTTTCGCGAGGTGGGTGGCCTACAGGCCGTCCCGGTTGACGGTTGCTTTGAAAGTAGGGAGCTCCGTTTTTTTAAAGTACCACCTTAACTCCGGGACTTATCAAGCAGAAGTAGAACCAATCGTGGTACCCCCCCCATGAAATGTAACCTATAAATCTTATAAATTCTTCTTGCATAATGTCCATGCGTGCAGTGGGAGAAGTGCTATTGATATTAAATGTCACAGGGAATCTGGGTTGCAATTTTCACAGGGAACACAATTGGGCACAATCACGGTCATTTTGCAGCACCTGGTAACGGGCGATCAGGGAAGTCAGGGTCACTGTCCACAGCATATACTGCCCAACAGTATGAAGAGAGCTGAGCAGCCTCGGTGTAAAAATTTGAGATGCAAATTGTTCCTCCTATTTAATGAGATTTTATTAGTGTTATAAAATGACATTATTCAGGCCATTCTTTGATATGTTGATGTTTTAAGCCTCAAAGTACTCGCAATAAGGAACCCAGGTGTAGGCTATCTCTGTTTAAATGATGAAAGGGCTGCCAGTTTATTATATCATCAACCAGGGGTCTGTTGTTTCAGATGAACTAATTTTTAGGCGGTTGTAACCTATTTGGATCCACATAGAAGTGTGTCCATTTACTTTGTCAAAAACAAATGTTAAAGCATACGTCCATGGACTACGAAAGACTTTACACAACAAATGCAGAGTAAGCTTCATATAAGTATGATTATGCCCAGATTCAATGTTGACCAATTTTGAAAAAGAAAACAGTGGGCTGTTATGATCATAATTACCTACTTGTTACTGGAGTATCACCTTCTGTTAGTCTGGATACAAACATTGAGAGAAAGCAGCTGTTAGTGTGGTTTCAATGCCAGGAGACTGGAGTGCGACAGTTATCAAGGACATCTGACCTGCTTATCCTTTCATCCCTGGAGGGAAATCCAGGGCAGATACACACCGCAGAGAGAGAAAAAGAAGGAAAGCAGAAAATGTCTTCTGAGGGAGGAGGTGATGTGAGGAGGGGTTATTGGAAGGGTGAAATGGAGAAAGGAAGGAGTGGGAGGGAGCGAGAGATGCACCGGCTATAATCTGAATCACATGGCAGATCTTAAAAAGACTGCCTCTCTCTCTCTTACAGTCATGGCATTATAGCTCTTGGGATTGTTCCTATTATAAAGCACATTAATGACATCATTGTTTTTATTTAATTCAAATGTAACAGGTGTGGAGTACATTTCATTGCCCGGTAGAGGTCAAGTGCTTTGTGGAGAGGACTATCAGTAGCCTTGAAAAACAATCCACACATATATTATCTCTTTGTGGTTTGGCGTTATTCAAGTCATTCTATGCAATAGATGATTGACAGTTATCTGCTTTACCGAGACATCAACATGAACCCTTCCTACACTTCATAGGATGAGCGCACCACTTGCTTGGCTGTCGTTGGTCTCTGGCTGGTACTTTCTGGAATAACACGGGTGTGGTTCTGAATTGTTGTTCAAATTTCTCCTCAGCGTTTCACCAAAAAGAAAGAAAATAACACACTAAGTGGACCATGTTGTCAAATTAGCATAAATGATAGATTAGAGGTTTGGAGAAGTTGGTTGAGGCAGAGGTTCATGTACTTTTCATGTGTTGGTCATATCAGATTTTGCTGACAGTTCTCTAGTGGGTGTTTCTAGACTTGAATCTCAGTGAAAACTGAGCTTCCCAGATATAGTGTGGCTGAGTGAGGCTAGTCCAGCAGGATATTGCAGTAGAACCAAAAATACATGGGAACGGACTGAGCACTAGTGTGCCCCTGAAGTCCATAACACCCTTTTCTGTTGTGTGAGAGGCTTAATTCTGATACTGATCTGACAAAGTCTAAATATTATCCCATGGATCTCACTCAAGAAGACCAGCCTAGCACTAGCCCTGCATTATACCTTTTGCTCACACTTTTGTTTGAAGATTCAGATGGTAAATGGACCTGTACTTGTAAAGCGCTTTTCTATTCTTCCGACCACTCAAAGTGCTTTAACACTACATGACACCATACACCCATTCACACCCATTCATACACTGATGGGAGGAGCTACAGTTCCACCTGCACATCAGGACTAACTAACATTCACCTACACTCATACACCGTAGGCACAGCTACGGGAGCAATTTTGGGGTTAAGTGTCTTGCCCAAGGACACATCGACATGGGCTAGCCTCTGATTTGAAGGACGACCCTGCTCACCACTGAGCCACAGACGCCCTGGTATGGGGTGCTGGAATAAAACGATCCACCACCCTTTCGATGATGTTGATTGAGATAGGTGGATGGAAACCCTAAGTCTGGGTCAGTCCCTTTCCTTATCAAACAGCCAGCCTATCACAGCTAGGACACTCCAAGCCAGCTCTGCATCCTTTCTGAAAAGGCAGGTCTCTGCAGGGATTTATCATTCCTACTGCAGGCATAGGGGATTTGACACATGGTGTTTTGTGTGTGGGACAGAGAGAGAGTGAGAGAGAGAGGGAAGGCAGGAAGGTACAAGAAAGGGTGCATGTGGCAGCCGTGGCTCAGCTGGTTAGGAAAGAGAGAAAGAGGCTAGAACAGATTCATCCCAAGGCTTGTTGCCCTACATGCCTTCATAGACACACACTGCTGTGTGTTCATTTGCTTATCTTTTGCAATGTTGGTGAAAACAGCACAGTTTTTTCCTGGGAAACAGTTTTCACCCTGTGGGATACATTGTCCACTGTTTAAAATGATATACGGCGTCAGTATCTGTGGGTACATTTCCCAGATAGCAGGCAAGGTCAAGGGCATTTGCTTCTCTTCTGGACCTTTTTTTGCAATTTAATTCATGGACATTGTTTTTCCTGCTTAATATAAATATTGTCCATATGCACATCTCTCCACCTCTCAGCCGTAGGTGTGTCTGTTAGTTTCCACTTTGTTTGACAATTTTGAAAAAGTTGGCAAAGGACTAAGACGGCCTTGACGCAGCATACACACACATATGACAGGCACAATTACTTGTAAAATAAAGATTTGGCATGGGGCTCTGAATGTACTGACCCCAAATGAGAAGGGTATCAAGCCCTGCAGTCCTTCCACCTCACTTCACGCCACTGGGAGACTATTTTGCCAGGAGGTGAGCAAGCACCAGCTTTGCAGACTGACCGACCCAGCTGTAGCAACTCAAGTTCGGCCACTTTCACCTTCTGTAGCCACCAGCCCACTGTTCTTCTCATTTTCTGTCACCAGTGTAACGTTAGCATGAAAACATGGTGGAAATATCAAGCTAATGTTAGCTAGCTAACTAAGATTAAAATGAGAAAGCAACAACTTAATCGACACACACTTGTCACGCCATAGGAAAGCACATTGCTATCGCCAGATAATCATTAGCGCTGATTCACCAGATTTATAATGTCCTGGTTCATTTCCAGAACACAGAAAGACAGAACAGGCTTTTGCTGTGATTGTGATGCTACACAGTGCTCACTGACAGTAAAAACGGTAGGTCCTGTGTGGAGAGACGAGGCTGATTAGAGGGACGTTAACATTATTTTATTTCATGATTGTCCCAAATTTATGGCTCTCTCAGATATTCAAATTTAGGGCTGATTTATAACAGATGGGGTTTGAGCCATTTTCAAACATGAAATGCAGGTTTTTCAAAATTTCGTAAAATATATCAATATAAACACCAGCATTGATGTATTTCATCACAGTACAGTGCACATACTCTTTAAATTCCAGAAGTATAATCCATAAATCTGCTCTGCACCTTGCCTAAATATGGGATTGAATATGCTCTCAACTACCCTTTTGTATCATGAAACATGATCACCTGATATGGATGACATACCAGACAACATTTAAATATATATTTGTTGTTTTTTTATTATAGACTAAAAGTGTTCACTAATGGGAAAAGTCTCAGTAAATCCAGTCTGCATAGAGCAGTGATTCCCACAGTGGGTGCTGCAGCATCTTGGGGTGCCTTGAGAACGTGTCACTGGTGCAGAATATTTATCATATCATTCTTCATTCGCCAAAACAGCTCAAAGACATGCTGAAACATCTCAGCCCTCAATACAGACCAATCAAACAATAATCAGAATGAACTAGTGATGCAACGGATCGTAAAACTAACGGTTTGGATCGGATCTCAGAGCAGATCAGCACAAACGAAAATAAGGGAACAAATAAAACTTTTAGAGATCCCTGATTATGTTTTGTTCCTCCCAATACTAACTGCCAATCATTGATGATCCATATAGGTAGATACATATCCCTTTTGTTTAATTAAAGCAGCTTGTCTACAAGACTTTTTTTGCCACCGTCCCACTAATCATTTCAACTGCTCTGAAGTCAGTGTACATAAATGTTGAGGAAATAAAGGATTGTATTTTTTGGGATTAACACATCTTGTAGTTTTAATTCTGTATTACAATTTGCTTAGAGGTATTGGAAACAGGTCATAATTGATCTCTAATATCTATTTATGTTGTTGTGAATACATCTCCTTCACGACTTGCATCGTGATACGTTAAAATGTAACATCAGCATCATAATGTACAGTGCTTCATTAGCTGTTAGCGATGCTGCCATTTCCTTTCAATCTAAACCACCTAAGATTTAAATACGGATTGGTTGTTTACAATGTAATGTAATCAGAGATCGGCAACTAGAAAAGCATAAATGCTGTTGACCTGATTGCATATTTTACTAAATATTGGAGGACAACGATTGTCAGTAAAACTTTATTTCACACTGGGATGGCTAACGTTAAACTGTAATTATCCACGGTTCACATGCGTGCCAAACCATGAGGGAGGATCTCACAACACTCCAGCTTGGTATCAGATACTGTAAAGGATGTGGATGTGTTCCCTCATTCCCGTTGGCCTTCAGTTGCCAACCTTCTGAAAATGGCGTAATGATTTTCACTCACTGTATGTACACTGCTGAATAACAAGGCTTCATTACAGATTTCCTTTTGCACATTGTAATTAGTTAATTAGGTATATTTGAGGGCGTACGCTTCCTTCCTCTCTAATAGGGGTGCTGTGCTTTTATTAGATGTCATTTGTGTATTATTTCTCTGTGCTTGTGCATCTGTTAAAGAATGCATGCACCCCCTCCTTATCTCTCATGTCTTTGGGGAATGGTAATTATGTTGCCAGTTAAGTGCTGGGAAAATGGCCGCTCCAACAGTAACTCATTAATTCACCATAGATTCTGCCCCACAACATGCCTATTGTAGCAACGTCCTCAGAAGGCTTGGGAATGCCATTGAGTGGGCTTGGCCCCTTGTTTTATGGCACCATGTGACTATGAGTTGTGGTTCAAAGTTGGATAGTTTGAAATATGTTGTGCAACTTGAAATTTGAAAGTAATAATGGTTTTATTTCTGTCAAAGATTCCAACTGCCTGCTCCCAAGTTTACGGTAACAATTCCAATGCTGCTCTTAATACAGTAATCATGTGTTGTCATTGCAGTTAGACCCCTTGCTGAACCACCCTTTAGTGTGTGTGTGTGTGTGTGTGGGCTGCCATAGTGTGAGGTGGAAAGCATCATTTACAAAACTCAAGAATACCAATGTTTTGGTTTTGCAATACTTACAACATAACAGGGACACATCTTTAACCCTTTGAACCCAGATTCTTGTTGTATGATGAACCACTTGTTATGCCCACTTGGTGTAGTGTGTTGCAATGAAAAGTTAGCATTTCCATGAAAAGTCTCTTGCTGATAGCAGATGTACCTTAGATATTATTGTCAAATGGGTGTGGATGTATCGTTCTTTCTTTTTTTGATTTGCTCTGATTGTTAAATGTAACTGTGGTTATGTTAAGACAGCATTACCTAAATATGATCCTCAAGACAGTGGGTTAATAGACCCTTCTGGTGAGATGTCAATAGTTGTTGTATCTAATCAGTTAAATTGTATGTGGTTCAATAACAGTTAATTTAGGCCAGTAAGGTATTTTATGGGTTAGTAATTTGTTGAATTCTGTTAATTGACAGTCATGTACACTGCCGTGATTTCTCTGAAACTTTATCAGCCACATGACGGTAATCACTGTAATTATCAGCCAGACCATGGATCCTCACCTTCAGTCACTGATAATTGTCACTGATACATTCCCTGATGCTTGTTTATTTTGGTTCTCTGATATTAAATTGTCCCAGTAACATTATATTATCACATTTAATTCCATTGTTTTGTTGTGTTGTTCCCTGGGCTTGCTTTCAATCCCAGTGAGACAAAAGAATGGAAAAGGATTCAAAGTAAAACAGAGACGCAGAGTTAGGGAAAAAGATCCAGAGTCTGAGGCAAGTGAGGGAAACCATTTGGAATGAGAAGCCTGCAGTGAGAGCTGGGCCATGTCTCCTTATCTGCACATTCCTGTCGAGTGTATGTGTGTGATGGGAGGGGTAGGGTAGAAATACTGATAGTTGTGTGTGCGTTGATTGGCTACATCTAAAAGTTCCAGTGCTGGATCTGGTTATCTTTCTCAATACTTTGGCTTACAATTTGTTTCCACAGAGACAAAAACAAAGGTAGTGGAGTGTGAATGCGTGCGCAAGTTTTGTATGCACATGGTTAGATACAGTCCAGCTGAAACAACAATAACAAAATAAAGTGTATGCAGTAATAAGTAAAAGTGTGAGAAGCCAATAAATGCTGAAAACAGTGGCTGTTGGATATAAAAAAAACATCAACCAAATGTGACGTTTCTTAAAATTATATTATCATTATGAGGAGGAAAATAACCATTGTTGCACACGATGATCACAGTAAGTGGAGCCATATTAAGGCATTATAATTATTTTATTGAGTGTCAGATCCAGCCTTGGACTGTTACCATCTGGACACCCCAAAGGAGAAAAAAGAAAAGCGTTACTTTTAGCAAAACATCTTCCAGCTCAAATCCAAAGAGTGAGAAGCACTGGCCAAGAGGCTATTTGAAACTTTTATATTTTTGAGAAATCCAAAAGCTTGAATTAAACCAACGGGAAGGATTTTGGAAAAGCTAAAAGTTAGAATCCCACCAGAAGTCACCCCTCTGACCTCAACACTGCCTGTCTCTCTAGGCAGAGAAGAGCTGGTGTGGTTGAGTTCAGATGACTTAGCTGCTGGGTAAGCTGCACATGAGATGCTAGCCTAGCCTAGCTGTGTGTCTGGGTCAGTGGATAGCAGAGAACAGCTCTGTGGAGCTGCACTGTGCTCACTGGAAATAATCACAGCCTGTCCTGGCCCAGAGGCCCCAATGAAACTTTCACTTTATTCAAGTGGAAACCAATTACATTAATGATTTGCATACCATTTCTATGATCAAGCATAAGAGCTGTGAATGGACATTACATATTATATTAAGTGTACAATATAATCAAGTGAAATGTTCATTGTGTGCTTCAAATTGCAACTCATCAGAGCAGAGCTATATAAAGTCCCTCATGTCTGGTTTTCTGAACACTGAGCATAACACACAAAGTGTGTTTAGCTAATTGATCAATTGCTAAGAAACAGGGATGCAATTTTACATTTTTTTTTTAATTCTATTTTAAATGTTTCTAAATCTGTAGATCTCACTATGGATTTGATTAGGATCAGTAATTCCTCAAAGTTTGGATTAATTTATTGATACAACCTATTTAATGCAAAGGCGTTGACTTGCCTACAAAATCTTAATGGCATCTGATTGATAAAATCTCATCCAATGCGACAAAGTGTTTGCATTATTGTTATATACCACAGATTACTGCTTGGTTTTGCCTTGAATGTGTGGAGATGAAACCGTAAACTGGGTCTGGAACTTGTGCACCGGTTTGACACTGCACAAATATGATGGGTGGTGATGTATGTAAGAAAGTACATCAGTGGCACAGTTTGCCACACTTTCATGTTATTAGAGGTTTGGTAAAACATAGACAGACATCTTCAGCTATGTTGGCTAAGTAAGAGTAAGATAGAGGCTAGGGCCCTGTAAGAAACCTATTTGCTGACATCATACCGGTCTTAGTTCTACATCCTGCTATTGTCCATCCATCTATCCATTTCACTTTGTCTGCTGTCATGAGACAGCAGCAGTAGACTTCAGAGGGAAGCATGGCTCAGATTAACGTTTTAATCCAAAAGCCTGGATTATAGGTTTTGTATTTTATTCCTACCCTCACTATTCTAGCAGTGACTTTGTGACAGATAGTTTTCAGTTGTAGGTGTGTGTGTGTGTGTGTGTGTGTGTGTGTGTGTGTGTGTGTGTGTGTGTGTGTGTGTGTGTGTGTGTGTGTGTGTGTGTGTGTGTGTGTGTGTGTGTGTGTGTGTGTGTGTGTGTGTGTGTGTGTGTGTGTGTGTGTGTGTGTGTGTGTGTGTGTGTGTGTGTGTGTGTGTGTGTGTGTGTGTGTGTGTGCGTGCATTCAGTATGTTATGTTGGGGAGAGTCCTGATGGAGGGGTTTTCAGAGGGCTGTATGGCATAGTAGAGCTGCTGTTTGAGACTAATTAACTCAAGCATATTTGAGCATGTCAGCACAACAGTACATCATTGCTGACTGAGGCTCTGCATCACCATCATCGTCATCTGCCTATTGGCTACTTGCCCTCATCTGCACACCCATGTGTGTGCACACACTTGCAGCCCTCTCTCCTCCCATCACAGTAATGACCTGCGCTAAAAATGGCTGCTGCTGAATTCATCAGTTAAATGCTGGAAAAGACTACCAATATTGTGTTTGATATGTTAGTTCATGTGCACTTCATAGGATAGTACAGTAATCCTGAAAGACAGAATGTAAAAGCTTACATTAAAGGCTTTAATGCATTTGCATTTTCTGTTGAGTGTTTGCCCTCCAGAAAGAGCTTGTGTGTGTGTGTCTATAATTATGTGTTGTTTGAGTGTACTGCTGCCCCACTCTTTCCTTTGGGTCCAGTAAGAAGGGAGATGCGGTTACCATGGATACAATTGCCCCAGTGACGAGGAGAGCTGCTGGTACAGGCGTATTTGTAGTTGAACTTGTGCATGTGTACGGGAGTGCCTGATATTCATGATGATTAAAAACCCCAGTTTGACCTCTGTGTATTTGAATAACAACACAGTGAGATTAAACGAACACTTGCCCTCTAAATCTGGAGTAAAGCTTTCTTTAGGTTGCAAGTTGTAAAATGAGTTGAGTATACAAGGAGGAATTTTCAATAGTGTGGACAGAGATTTCTTCTCTGAAAGCTGAAGCTATTTCCTGCAAACAGGAAGTGAGTGTTTTCCTGTCGGTGATGTGGCTGCTATTTCTTACATCCTGCCTCAGGCTATCAGAGAAGAGCAGGCACACTGATCTAAAGCTTTGTCAGGATTTTACCTCATACTTGTCGTCATCGAGACATTTGCTGCTGCCAGCACCATTGCTCAGTATTTCTATCTTTACCTCAGAATAATCTGATGTGAATAACGTATTGTTCTTTCTCTGTGGCAGAAATATCAGTCCTCATGCATTCTTTAATCTTTGTTCTTCATTTTTCCTACATTTTCATCCTTTTTGTCGAAAACTGCTACTTCAACTTTGTATTTGATACGCCCACTTTGTGAAGTATTCCTTTGACTCAGATGAAAGGAAGTTAGATGGAGGGAGGTGGATAATGGTGTGTAATGGATGGCCTGACGGACAACAGTTTCACTGGTAAAGCACCGATAAAGAGCTTGTATTATGCTTATTCCAAACCTCCTCATCTCATGACATTAATCTTGAGAGGATGACCTCAATGTCACCTGGTGCCTTGTAGAGTTCCTTTTTTAATGTAATAAAGTTAATTATATTGGATGAGGGGAGAAAAGTAGTAGAGGTAGCAATGTGTTTGACTGCAGACTTCTGTGGTTTTATTCTGTGCTTAATGTTGCCAACTTGGGTCGATGACTCCGGTCCACGTTTGTGGCTGTTTGTGGCTCACTGCCTCTATTTCCCAAAAAGTCCAGTGATGCTTATCAGCTGACTCTTAATTTGGTTGCAGAATGGATGGTCTTACAGGGCACAGATTCTTAGGAGGTTTGGCAGTGTGTACTCAGTTTGTGTTGTTTCTATGTACATGTGAACAAGTTTGATTACTATGGAGACTGAGAGGCATGTGTGAAGACTTGCATGCTTGGCCTGATCCTATTTATCAAAGCTTTCTGCAGCAGGTTATTGTCTGTTTCATCACTCATTCGTCCAGTCTGTTCATCAGCATGCTATGCCCCAAAGAACTGGATTATGCACCGTCTTTGAAGAGCCTGAGTGAGCTGTTATCTTCTGTACTGGACTCTGTGTTATGGTGGGGCTGGCAGGGCCAAACCAGACTGGCTCTAGCTAGAACAAAGAGGCCCGTGTGTGTGTGTGTGTGTGTGTGTGTGTGTGTGTGTGTGTGTGTCGTTGCACAGACAAGTACACATGTTTGGTGGCTGCTCTTTGTTTCCCAGCCCTGGGCCTTGCTGGCCAGAGCTCAAGCCTGACTAATATGGATGTATAAATACACTAGGCTGCCGTCAGTTTGTGCTACATCAAGCACACCATTGTTTCACACAACTCTGTGACTTCAGAGATAAACCGCATCCTTTGTTCGAGTCGGTATTTTTATTATTTCTTTACTTCAGAAAAATTATGTTCGTTTTGGCCGGACATGTTCTGTGATGTTTGCTTTTGTATGATGTTACAGCTTTTCCAAAAAATTAAAAAAATTCCCCTTTCTGAATTTTTGATAATGACAGATGAGACCACATTGGCCAGTTTTTTGTCCCCAGCCCAATCGATACTGGATTTTTTTTTTTGGGGCCAATACCAATATTGAGGAGTAAAAGCATGATTGTCATGACGGTTGTCACAGGGGAGAAATGTATGGGTATATTGTTTATTTACTTTCCAGCATTGCACCAGTGGGCAGCCAACACTCAACAGACCTAAAACACCACCGAACCGTCTGCTACGTTTCAATCTGCTACGTTACTGAGTGTAACGTATAGCTGGCCGGCTACCTTGGCGTTTGCTAACACAACAAACAGATGTGTGACATAGCAGTTGTCAGGGACAGGATTGTATTAGAGTTATATTCAAAAAGGGAAAATTATGGGGTCATTGTTCACTGTTCAGTAACTTCTAAAGTAATGTGATTTACAAGCTAAATAGCAATTTACCGTAAAGACTTGGCGACACGTCTTCTCTGCTGTGATGCCCACTGCACTCTGCCAGTACTGAGTATTGAAGCAATAGGGACGGCCCACTATTCCCGTCATGCCTGCCTAGTCCCTAGTGCTGAACTGAGTAGTTTTCTGTTTATGTTCCAAAATGCAAATGTTAAATTGATTAGTGTTTGTAATGTAACGTAACGTCTGTTCATAACATGGTGGCTTATAACCATTAGTGATGTGGCTTTTACAGTTCTTTACCACAATATTGGTCAATGTCAGCTGGCAAAAGAGCAGAATGATAAATTCGTTGGATTCTATTTTCTTCTCATGTCTCAGTAAAACTAAGCTTAAGCTAACGCATCACTTGTGCCTGCTGCTGTCTGCTTTCTACCCTGCGTATACCTCACACTCAATCAGCCAGCCTGTTAATCACCACTTCACATTGCAGTGATTAATTACTGTAATAATCTTATCTGAGAGACTGAGCCTGAGTCCCAGTGGACTAAATATTCTAAGCAGCCTTAGAGACAGACAGGTTCTCTCTCCTTCTCAGTGTAGCGGTTACCAGTTTACGTAAACACTGTCACTATACACTATGTCATTCTTTTATTTTTTTTCACATCAACTTTCTGGCAATACGAAAATCAAGTTGCATGAGTTTAAGTGATTATTTTGACCACAATAACCTAGTGATGAAGTCAAAACCCACCAAACCCGTCTTGAAACACGCAACCTGTTATTTACCTTGACTTTTCATCACCACTCATATCCATACAACCATTGTGTTTATGATTTAATAAGTAAGTACAAAGTTCATCATAGATCTTGAAAAATAAACATGGCCGTAGTCAACTGAGGGGTCAACAAAGGATGATTCAAGGGTTAGCCCCCTAATTTCTTTAGCCCTTACAATGCTACAAGATGCAGTATATTTACCCAGAAATTACTCTTTTTCTGATAAAAGACTTTAATTTGTGCAATGCCGTGAATTTGTAATTCTACTGTTTCTTTTGTGAATCATATACTTGATCTATGACCTCTTACTGGTACAAGTATGTGGCATATGGCTCATATACTTACTTACTGGAAGTCCTCCCTTGGAAGGCGCCTGTGGTCAGTGTGTAGGGGTGTCGATTCCAGAGTGTTTTACATCTGGTTGAGCTAAATATGTTTACCACAAAGATTTGCAAGTGTGTCATTGCCTTAGCTTGCTTTTAAATAAGGATTTGGTTGAATGTTTGGCAACAATTTGTGTCCTTTTGTGGTACGATAAAGAGACAAGGGAGCAGAGAATACAAGGGAAGATGTCATTGAAGATGTCGTCCTCAGTCAGATTTATGTGCCCTGTCCATTGGTATTGTATATGTAAGTTGTATAAGCAGCCCACAGCCTTGCTCTCGTCCTCCTCCCTCTCCCTACCTATCAGTACAAACCACAGTTCAAGGACAAGGCCACCTGTCTGCCTGACCGCCTGGTCACATGGTACCCAGCACGCTGTTTTTTCTCATTGCGTAGGCCCCCCCCCCCCACACACACACCCACACACCCACCCACCTCTGTCAGCCTGGACTGTTGGATGGATGAATGGATGAACGGATGGATGAATATATCACAAAACACTTTAGTGGAATGGATGTGTTTGAGAATGTCGGGGGGAGCCGTGGTTAAATGGGTCAGGTCCCTTCACACAATAGTGGCATAACTGTGGGAGTCTTGGGGGCAGACAACTGGGGGAGGAGGGAAAGAGAGGGGGAACACCCAAGCCCTTTGCGCCAATTATGGACATAAATAACTTCCACACAGGGCTGCAATTGAAATTAGGGTCAAAGGGTTAACTGTGTATTCAAAAGGTTCAGACCAACTGAACTGAACAGAGTGAATGGAAGAGCACAAACACAGAATAGGAGACCTACAGTAAGTTCAACATGAGTTACTGCCTACGGGGCCAGAGGCCGATACTTAGGTGTTGGATTCAGACTGAAAACAGACCTGCGGTAAACAGCAGGTTGGACATATAATCCAACACGGCACTACAGTTTGTAATGCTCACTGATTGGATCTTTCTATCACACCTCTAACTATTTTATCTTTCACAAAGACAATCACAAAGTAAACAGTAGAAACACGTCATACCCGGTAATCCACCAAATAATGTGCGCTTACATTTATGTCCTTGTCGTTGTGAACTGTCTCTGGAGCTCACTAGACAACTACCTCTCCCCACATACAGAGAATGTACTTGAGCTGTTACTACCTGTACCACACATCCTTCTAGATATTGCCCCAACAGTTTAAATGCTGTAACTCATGTAAACTGTGGCTATTGGGAACCAATTTAAAAGCTCAAATGACTTAAATTCAATGTGTAATAATCATGTAAACGACTGCAACTAAAGATTTTCTTTTGTTTTTTGGACAAATCATTCAACCAATATTTATTTCTGTAAATTGTCATGAAATAATGTTAATCCAAATCTTATAAGCTTTTAAGAGAACAAAACACGGTACCGAAGACTAGCCAGTGTTTGACACCACTTAGACTTATCAAGTATTTCAAATAGAAGATTGATTTACGTCTGAACAAATAATAAACACGTAGTTTTAATGAAGCATCCTCCTTCTTTGTGTTCATTGGTGTCCTTTTCCCAGCAAACCTGCAGTATTATGTTTCTGGCCATGTCTAAAAACACCAGACACTCATCAGCTGGCTCTTGGTCTGTGTCCTCAATACATGCAGTTGGCAGCTTTGCAGTGTCAACCTGTTGTGAACTTTGTAGTTAGGATAAGGACGGTGATGACAGTTATGATCGTGATGATGAGGGAGATGGTTTGCAGATTAGGTGTTAATTAAAGGGTAAGGGAGGGAAATTTTCACAATGGTAGGGTGGACAAATGACATGTTGTGTTATTTTAAAAAGCTGATAATAGAAGTTGTAGTAAATGAGCACCCTGCCACGTGTGGTGGTGTTTGTCCTTTCCTTCCCCTGCCACGTTAGACTGTGCTCAGCACTCTGCCACAGACAGCTGTGCCATTACTCCCTGCAGGCAGACAGACAGGACAGCAGTGTTGCTTAATCAGCTGGAGGGAAGCGGAGTAAAGCTGTAATTTAAAGCTGGGGACATAGAGCTCTAGGAGTAAAAAACAAACACAGAAATTAAGGAGTGTCTGTTTGATCTAATAGTAGTGACATTATCACATTCTTATAGTTTCATATTAGGCATTTTCTACTATTCTCCATGCTTAAAAAAAAAGTCCCTACTCAAAGATGAATCATGCATCGAGAGAAACCTGTGTGATGTAACTAAATTAGAGAATGAATGAAAGCAAAAGATGGATGCCGAGCATCAGTTTAATCCAGTGTGGCAGGTCAGAGGAGCAGCTAAATATCTTCTTTGCTACAGCTGTCTCAGATGACCGAGTCTGGAATAATATACGAATGTTCACTCAGTCTTGTGAACCTCAGTCAGTCTCTGCTGGCTGTTTACTCATGCTGCTGTCATTCATAATCTTTTCACATGCAGACTTTTAGGACTTAGTCGTGCAAATAAGCAATAGAATCTTACCTTGCTGGGAGCCAAATAACAACAATAACTCTTGACTACTGAAACTGAACAGGATATAGAAACATTAAGCATGCACATCATTTTTTGACTGTCGCTCTTATCTGAAGCTCCACATGAACAATGTTTTCTTTGCAGAATTCTGAGTCATTGACATTTTGAGTGTTATATGAGTATGTCTTGTGTGAACACTGGTTAAATGTGCCCTCATTGAGTTAGTACTTTTCTTTACCTGAGCAGAAGGATTTCACAATAAAAAAAAAAATAGAGAAAGAAATCACGGCTAAATACATACAGAATAAAAAAAGTCCTACAGAGCCAATACTTATTGTCATCAGTTGTGATTGGTTGGTTTGTGTTCCTGCCTGTTTTAAACATGTCTAACAAGTCCCCAGCAAGGGTAAGGTAAATAGAAAGAAAGGTAAAAGCCTCATAATGTATTTCAGAGCGGTAAAGACTGAACACTGATCAGTTTTGAGGCTGTACCTAGCAGTGGTTATGTCTTGGACTGATTACAGGCGTGTATTTCAAATGCTCTCTACCCGTCTTGTATGTAAAAGACAAGTCATTAGACCCTGCATTATAATGCAGTTCAATAGATCACTACTGCCTAAAAATGAGTTATTCTTAAAACCTTGCAGGCTCAAAGTCTTCCTAAATGGAACATTGGAAAGACAATATTTGTGACATAATTATTGTAATTGACTGCGTTTGGATATACGTATGTCCTTATAAATTGTCCCCAATATATTAATCCTTTCCCTCTTGTTTCTTGCTTTGCAGAGTGCAGCGATGGAGGAAACTGTCATATGGGAACAGCACACAGTGACCCTTCACAGGGTAAGTTACACCTCTTTAATCCACTCTCCTCTTTCTCCTCTCTTGTCTTTTCCCCCTCTGCCTGTCTCTGGTATCTTAATCCTGCAGTATGTCTGGTGTGTTCTTCACTTTTTCCTCCCTGTCTTTCTCTGCCCATCCATCTCTCTTCTCACTCTGTACTGAGAGCCAGCTGTAGCTGCAGGATGTGTGGCACTGAAACAATAGTCAAGGAACCCAGATGGCAGGAAACAAGGCGAAGGAAGACAGAAATCAGCATCCACATCCTTACTACTTAATTTCACTTCCTTCCTGTTGGCAACATTCTCTTCTCCTTAACACTACTCCAGGGAAAGAGAGGGATGATGGCTTTAGTCCTTGTGCTTTTTGTCCTGTATTAAGTCAAATGTGATTATGATAGATTGCACCGCTGCATATAACCGATAACCCCTCTGGCACAATCAGCATCATCAGGTAAACTATCAAACCAGTCAAACCCACATTCCCCCAGAGATAACTGATACATTTCTATACTCATGTATGCTGAGTTTCTGAATGTACTTTGCTTTGAGACAATGAAACAGTAGTAGTTAGTTGATGCTGTTGTGCGATTGTGGGATTGTATAGAGCACCTGTCTAGACCGGCCTGCTTGCAGTAATCTAATTAGCAGCGGCTTTATTGAGGCTGAAGGAGCAGGCCAGTGTTGCCTGCAGTTCTCTGCCTTGTGGTTTGCCTGTGTTGTTGTGGTTGTAAGATTACATCACATGTCTTGCTCCCTTGGTGCTCGCTTTTGTGTAGTCAAAAACACAAGTCCTCTAAACCTCCATGGAAACCTCTTGGGAAAAAAATCATAACAATTCGCAAAAAAACATAGCTTTGTTCTTGTCAACAGTAAATGTTCCAGTCTTTTAAAACCCATCACATTATTTTACTTGCCTGTTTTTTGTTTACCATAAAGTCTGGCATAAGTTTTATGTGACTGCCAGTTATGCAGTATCGGTCAGTGTGTATGTATTTCTTTGTGCGTAGGCCCCAGGATTTGGGTTTGGTATTGCCATCTCAGGTGGGCGAGACAACCCTCATTTCCAGAGTGGGGAGACGTCCATTGTGATATCTGATGTGCTGAAAGGAGGTCCTGCAGAGGGACTGTTACAGTAAGTCTTTGATTATTGTCATCAATAGTGTTATTTTGACCTCAGAATTATATCATGTAAGCTATCAAATAGTTCTCCGGTTCTTTTTTTATATTCTATCTTTTTTTTTTTATTGTTTCAGAGAAAATGATCGAGTGGTGATGGTCAATGCCGTCTCTATGGACAACGTAGAGCATGCCTACGCAGTGCAGCAGCTCAGAAAGAGTGGCAAAAATGCAAAGATAGTAAGTTGGACGCTGAAGATATTTCCCAAACCAAACCTTTAATGACACTGTCATCTTGATCTCAAATTGGAGGTAGACCATACTAATTGCTATTAACACTCAGAACTTCCTGTCTATTCCAAGACTATTCGTCGTAAAAGGAAAGTGCAGATCCCTGTTTCTCGACCCGGGGACAGGGAGACAATGTCTGAGCATGAGGAAGAGGACAGTGATGAGGATGATGGCTATGAGCACCACAGTGGGCATGAGAGCCAAAGTGCCTATGCAGGAGCAAGCGGCAGCACGGGCACCGGCAGGCGTCACGAGCGTGAGCGTAGCAGCAGCGGCAGGAGGGATCGCAGTGCCTCGCGGGAGAGGAGCGTCTCACCGCGCTCCGATCGACGATCACAAGCCTCCTCTGCTGCACCAAGGCCTGCAAAGGTCACCCTGGTCAAGTCCCGCAAAAATGAAGGTGAGCAACACAATGTCCAAGCACCTTAAAATGTTATATGCATAATGTGGATAAAACTAATTCTAGAGTTTCTCAACTTTCTGGTTGACTAGTCTCTTTGCAGAGAGACGATTTGCGGTGATGATTTAAATGTTAATATGAATTTGTATGCTTATTAACTCTGAAAGTAGAATATGGACTGCGGTTGGCCAGCCACATCTTTGTTAAGGACATCTCTCCTGAGAGCCTTGCTGCCAGAGATGGAAACATCCAGGAGGGAGACGTTGTGCTTAAGGTGAGAGAAAAGAGAGCTGTGTTTGTTGGCGTGAATAAGCTGATGGGTAAAACAGGGATTTTAAAAGTGGGTAAAACACAGTCTTTGGGAAATGTACTGATAAAAGATTATTAGAATAAACATAAAAGACAAAATATGTTAAGAATTTGCTTTAAATAATTTAATTAGCAGAAGGAATGAGGTGCGATGAAAGAGAACTGAGTATCAGCCAGGTTTACTGAAACCAGTCTGCTGTGGGAATCTTTGAGCTGCTGAGAAAGTGGAGGTCACAGTTCATTAGCATGCAGGCTCACCCGCAGAAATACCACACATTCCATTATTCCTTTGAATTTGTATCCACTCAGTCTCTAAGGAGGGTAAAATCCTCCTTCACAATACAGAGATGAATTCAAAATCCAATTTACTGTATCAAGTGTTCTGAAGTGAGGCAGAGACATTTTCAATTTGAGCACCAGGACAAAGACCAATACACATAAATACTTGAATGACGATAATAAGATTTTGCTTTATACAATATAGGATTCAAAACTGGAGACTGTTTGTGAGTCTGACGGCACTAAAAGTATTGTAATCTGAATTATATACATGTTTTAACTTGTTTGCAGTAAGTTATTTCTCCTCTACATCCTTATTGTTGATGTAAGTTAATGTGAGATAAATTCACAATTCTTCTTCGTGATAATCCCCTCGTTTTTAACGGCACATTGTGGGGTCTACAGGAAAATGTGCGTAGTGAAGATGGCTTGTCTATTCAGTTCTCATGCTGGCCCTCTCCTCTTCCCCTGGCAGATCAATGGCACAGTCACAGAGAACCTATCACTAATAGATGCCAAGAAGCTGATCGAGAGGTCAAAAGGCAAGTTGAAGATGGTGGTGCAGAGAGATGAGCGCGCGACGCTGCTCAACATTCCCGACCTTGATGACAGCATCCCATCAGCCAATAACTCAGACAGAGACGGTGAGACTACAGACGTGCACCAGCACTTTGTTGAGCTAGCATTTGATTGCACAAGCTGTGACCGTGTTTTTACAAAAGACGGATCTGTCATTTCTTTAAGCCCTGAGAAAGAAGTTGAAATAAGTCAATCTTGATTTACATCGTTGATTAAATACTAATACATATTTAATTAAAATTTCATAGACATTTCAGAAATACATTCACTGACATCCGACCATTCCAATCGATCCCACGGGCGAGGGAGTCGATCGCGTTCGCCTGACAGGCCTGAACCATCAGACCTTCCCCGTCACTCACCTCGGCAGATCAGCAATGGCAGGTAAGCGAAGGGCACATGCACACACACATCTAACTGCAATTCTGGTGATGGGACACAGCTGTCACACATGCCACACTCATACATCCATAATCCCACCACTCCCACTTCATACATCACGTTCACACCACGGGTAAGTGGGTGCGGAGTAAGTACCTTGCACCACTGATGCGTAAATCAATAGATAAAGTCATGGCATGCATAAATCATCACATCACGCCATCACAGTTCCAACTGTGTTCTTACTGAGGACTGAGGAAGACGGGAGGGATTAGTCCAACTCCTCCTGGTGGACCAAGGTCTGGATACTAGATAGTTTTCACCATTTGCTGTCTAGAGAATCACCTTCAAACTGTATATGGTTGTCTCGGCTTTATGTTGTCACTCATTTAAATCCTGCAAAGCTAGGTTTTATTTCATATTCAACACAAATGTAACTCTTGTTGCCATTACTCATGCTTATGATCTCGACATTAGCGCTGGCAATAAAATCTTTATTTTATAATGCATCCTCGATTAATGCAATGCTATTTCATAGCTATTTTCTGTACACATGTGCTTTTCAAATTCACTACATTTCAATGCCCATAATGTCTCTTTGTCCTTCTCTTTTCTTACTGCCAGTTGGAGCTTCCAGTAAGTTATCCTTGTTGTAGTTTAGTGGTTTTATAGCCTCTTGTAGTTAGAGGAAGTCATGCAAGTGACTATAGTGACTCTGTCAGTGGAGATTGGGCATTGTATGCTTATTAGGTAAGCACAACATACAGAGGCTATGTTGCTTGTTTCTAATCTTAGTTGAGGGCTGTGTTTGATACTGTGAAGTAGAGGTGGGTATTGAAACAGATGCCCAAATCCATGCAGCCTTTAAGCACTTGTTCTGAACTGTCAGAGTTTAGTAGAACCAGATCTCCATTTCATCATATTCACGCGGGTCTTGAGTCGCAGACACGGTATGCTTTCTGTACTCCAAACCATTATAACAACTATGTTATAGAGAACAAGCTGTTGAACTAGATACAAAACTAACCAAATGCACTATTCTTTTCAATTTAATTTTTCAAATTGATTGAGAATCAAATAGTGGCATCACTGAAGTTGATGAGATGAAGGTCTGACTATGTGAGATAAGGGTGCCAAACCAGATGGTTTTTTTTAACAAACTTTCTTTCTGAAAGGCAAAATGTCTCACTGGAACAGGTATACAAAACCCAACTGTAGCTGGAAAACCAATAGCCATATTGAGATATGTCTAGTATTACTTGTTTTGCACACAAACAGCTGCTGTAGCTGCAGGATGTTAGATCACTATGCTGCTAGTTTGGCTTTTCTAGCTTAGTTGCTTGTCACTCATATCAGAATAACCTCCAATGCTGCCATTTCATTAGATGGTGCATCATGTCAGACTGTGGAGTAACCTTCATTGTTTCAATGCAGGATGAGGGCAGGTTCACTGTTGCACAGATTACTTTCAATGTAAGTGAATGCATCCTTCTGATAACAGACCAATGTGTATTTGTTTTGAACCCTACCACTATGTACACCCTATACTTCTGTGGCTCTCCCTGATCCCTCTTTTATCTTTGTGGACCAAATGTGTCTCTGTCCAGAAGATGGAAAAACAATTATTGTGTCATGTGTGTGCACCGTGTTGTATGAATGGTTATTCTGGTAAGCACAGGAATTGTCATAAGAGGAGTTACACGAAGAACTCAGTGAGGAAGGAACAGTCTGACTGTCCCAAGCCTGTAATGTCAGGTAGTTTTTTACTATCTCCCAGTTTAGGAGGGGGAAAAGGAATTTGACATACTTCCCACAGTGCTTTGCCCCAAGCCAGATGGTTTGCTTAACCTGATTGGCTGCTGGGCTTAGAGGCATTCTTTTCCCTGGGGCATGACGCTGTGGTGTGTTTTTGAAATAAAACACATCATCAAAAATTCCCTTCGTTCAAAGTGTCTCTTAGTGAGCATGAACATAGGCTATTTTTCTTTCATTTGGCTTTCTCGGAATTAAATTCAAACTCCGCTTAATGCTCGTCATGGTTCAACTTACAGATGCATTTGTGTGAGTAATGAATCATTTTAGTTTTGAAAAGATTTTTGTTCATATTATGCTTAATTTGTTAGTTCACAAGAATGTTGCCATGCACATTTTGTTTGTTTTGCAAATAGATGACGGTATAGTCATTTTTTCAATATTTTGGAGCTTGTGGATGGATGAAATTATACAGACTGGGACCGTTATGCAGTGTAGAGATTCTGGTTTGCCAACTGTACCATATTCTTGTATTGTGTGTGTGTATGTCTGTGCAGCCACATCTCTTCGGCTCCTTCACTTTTTCTGTCTCCTTCCCTTGCTCACTCTTGCTTGTACCCATACTGTAAGAATGTGCAAGCGCGGGGATTGAACAAAGACTTCTATCAAGTGGAGTTTGTTAGTGTGAAGCCTTTTTTAGCACCATTCTGCAGCAAGGCCACAACCACTCTCACTTCTCGCTCTCTTTCTGTCCCTTGCTCTTGCTGTGTTTCTGTGTTTGTCGCTTTGTCTTTTTTTCCTCCTCTCTCACACTCTCTCATTCATCTAGTATACACAGACGCAAACACACACTCTCTATTTCTCTCTCTCTCATTACAATTCTGTTATTTCTCTCTCTCTCCCTCCCTCCCTGTCTCTCCCACTCCGCCCCTCTCTGTCGCCCTCTCTCTCCCTCTCTCTTATTACAATTCTGTTATTTATCTTTAGGCTGCAGCTCTCATTTCTCCCTCCACAACAAAGTCCCTTGCAGGACTCAATGAAGCCATATACATGGTTGTACATGTACCGGTTTTACATTTGTGTTTTACTGTGTTTCTTCTATGGGTGACTACACTGTACTGTATACTTTCCCTACACTGTATTTTCATACTGTATGAGCCACAATGACAGAATAGGAGAAGTTGCCTAGTCTGAGCTGGTGGCACAGCCTGCACCTTCACATTATTCGACTAAAGCTTCTCAATGCTGCTCAAGTACTGCGCCAGCAGGCAGTCATGTGACCAGATTGGAATTTAACCATTGTTTTAAGCAGCAGAGCCTTTTCTACTCTGTTAGTCACAGCCCACAAGACACGCACACACACACACACACACACACACACACACACACACACACACACACACACACACACACACACACACACACACACACACACCGTTTCCTCTTGTTTATTCTATCCAGGTTAAACAGGAACTTGGACGGAAAAGTATCTGAACTCAGAAGTTTATGTTGGGAGACTTGGTTTGATTTTCTTTCTCTGCCTCTGTGCTTTTATTGGAACGTTTACATGTATAATCCAGAAAGATTTAATTTTGGAATTAAAAGATGTATTAACCATGTCTGCACCAATTGAAATTAATATCAGTTTATGGTTGGGCGTGTAGTTAGCCATTTGGACGGTCTTTTTGACAAAAGCCGCTCATCCTTCCTTTAATAGCTTGTTGTCTTCTCATTCATTATTATGTCCACATGCCATTATCACGTCATCCATGGTCCATGCTATGTCCTTTTAGGTTCTTCCTGGTGATGTCAGCTCAGGACAAAACTATATCAACATTCACAGAAAATACAGGGTTATTCTTACACACATGAGCAACAATGTTGCAGTCATTTAAGGAATGCATTAATGGAAAATGTTATTGGTTACGGTGTTGACAGTCCACGCATACTAAATTGCCATGTGTAATTTTCTTCTATTTCAGCCATCGAAGTCGAGATGAGGAACGCGTATCCAAACCAGGGACCATGTCCACACCAGTCAAAAACTCTGATGATGGCATCTTGTCACAGGCCAGCGACCAGGCCGGTTCCAGAGATGACAAACAGTTACCACCGCTGCCTGGTACGGAAACCTCTACCCATCACCCCTCAGCTCTGGGGATTAGTGTGGTTTCTCCTGTTTGCCTCAGCTTTTACCACCTTCTTCAGTTCTACATTTCATTGTCATTAGTACAGTAGAGTTTCAGTTGGGTCTTACAGCAGAGAGACTTTCACTAACGCTCGGTTTAGTAAAATGTTAGATAAGTTTAGTTTAATCAACTCTACAAGTTTTTTCTTCGTAGGGCCTGAAGATGAATTATTAAAAAGACGAACAGTCTGTCAGGGGTTTGATACACCGTAACACCATAATCCACCGTTACCGTTTAAAAACACACGATTGGAACTGTTGTCTATTGGGTAATATCTAATCAACACACTGTTGTAAATGTTATGACAAAAAGAATATTCATCACCAAATGTGACATGAATTATGGTTGACGCTTTGACTTTACAATTGGTTTCACTATTACCAAACACTGGGCTAGCTATCTTGTATCAACCCTCACTAAATGATGAAACTGATGCTGTTCAGCATATAGTGTGTCCCAGTTTCTTTGGGAGTGTGTTTGTTATTTGACTTTGTGTGTTTGTATATGATACAGAACCAAAGCCAGTTTATGCACAGCCTGGTCAGCCTGACGTGGATCTGCCTGTCAGCCCCTCCGATGCCCCTGTACCCAGCGCTGTTCATGATGACAGCATCCTCAGGTAAATGTCCTCGATGCTCTCGTGCGACGCACTGTACAGTATTGACTGATGTCATATATATCCAGTGTATTCATTATTCACTTTATTATTATCTTAAAGAATTAGCCTACCTGCCACGTGCTTTCCAATTTGTTTGGATATTCGGATCAGCTTTCTTCGTTGGCTTTGTTGTTAGACCACACTCTGCATTATGAAATAGCTGGCTGCGTTTTGTGTCTCTTAGAATGATTGTCTTTAGATCCCTGATTTGCTGACGTTTTTGCTTCATTTCATCTGTCTACCTGTGTCCTCCTGCAGGCCGAGTATGAAGCTGGTCAAGTTCAAGAAGGGAGAGAGTGTCGGTCTACGGTTAGCAGGAGGGAACGACGTGGGCATTTTTGTGGCAGGTGTTTTGGAGGACAGCCCTGCGGCTAAGGAAGGGCTGGAGGAGGGAGACCAGATTCTCAGGGTACGTTGACTCCATCACTTAAGCGGGCTATTGTTTGCTTTCTGCAGTAACGTGTAACATGAAATGTAGTTTTTTTTAATAGATGCCAGGGATTTAAAGAATCTCACTAACCACATTTCTTTCTGGAGAAACCTGATGTAATGTAAAAAAACAGTTCTTGTGCACATGACACTATTTCAGAAGGAAAGCGTATCAGTATGACAGCAGTTTAATAGGTTGAGAGGAAAAATGATCAGTCTCTTCAAAAAAAGTCTGAAATAGGAAGATGGTTTTCAAAGCTGAAGGACTGTGGAGTATTTATACAATTCTGATCTTTCATTGTCTGACAAAGATAAATTACTCCTCAGGCGACAGTTATTTATCAAATATGCCAGCCTTGCTTTGAAAAAACTGGAAAGTGATGGTGAAGAAATCTGCTGCATGTAAACAAAGGTTTTACAGTATTCAGGGGTGTGTAAATGTGTTCTCTGATTTCCTTGTTTAAACAGATTTCTCCCAACTTGTTGAGTTTGTGCGCGTATGTCAGCGTAGTGTATATGCTACTTTTTGTCCTACTATTATGTAGCTTTTAAGATAATTTGAAGGTATTGTTTTCTGTCCGAGTTTATTCAGGCTTTTGTTTTTAAGGAAGTATTAACTGTTCATTTGTGTTCATATCCCATGTATGAAAGTGGGAAGAACATCTGGTGTTATTGTCAAAATAGACGAGCAGTCGCTGCCCACACTAACTTAGATAGTCAGTGGTGAAACTATGTGATCTCATGGCCACAATAGTTTTATTTCTCTGTAAAGTGATCTTGGGAATACAGTACAATGTATCTGTCAGTCTATGAGTCATTCTGGGCTATGCCCCGTGTCAAAACTCCCCTTGTTTCCAACGTGAAGACACAATAGTCGTTCTTACACTCTGACCTCAGAACAGTTGACTTTCTGTTTCACTGAACACTAGAGTAACGTTGTTGGTGGGATGATGGAAGCCCTCTTGAGGTCAGTGTTGGATCCATTCAGACGTGTTTATACAACAGCCAAGCATTACACCTGCTTTGTTTAATGTTATAACTGTGAATCTGTGTAGTATTACACTGCACAGAAGAGGCTCAGTATTTAGCCACACCGTATTTCTCTCCCACAACGTCGACATTCATGGACTGCATTTATCTTATAGACAAATCTGTCCATTACCGTATCTCCTTCTCTTAATGAATGCACTATGTCTCGTGTTCCTCCACAGCATAAATCTTTCTGTGCCTGTGTGTGTTTTCTCTCCACTGTACAAACACACCTCGGAGACTTCCAGGACATTGTTTTCCATCTTTAGACGGTTTCCCTTTGGTCATGGTGTGCGAGTGGAGATAAAGACGTCAAGCCCTCCTATTTCTGGGAAGGATAAAGGTGTCTTTCTGAGGTTCAGTGATTCAGCCCATGTGTTTCTGGTTCCCCTGCTGCCCCTCAAGCAGAGTCAATAAACAGCAGTTATTGTGTTTGGGACGGCAGCAGGAGACGAGGAGGAGGCTGCTTAGTTCTAGGGGGAATACATGGCCCTGCTTTTGTTTCAGGAACACTTGAATTTTTCCATTTTCTTCTCATGTTGTTAGAGTCTTTTGTGTTTTTTTGGGTCAAATGAGGATCAGAGCACACTTTAACCTAGTAGCTTTAAACATTTGTTTTGCATTTAACAGTGATTATTTGAGAACTTTGTGTGATCAACTTGGGGACAATTATAATTTGCTCTTTTGTGTGCTAGTCCACTAGTTCTTTAATGTAAGTAGATTTTTCTACATCTTCTGTTCTGCATCCGTAGGTGAACAATGTGGACTTTGCAAACATCATCCGGGAGGAGGCTGTGCTGTTTCTGCTAGATCTCCCAAAAGGAGAAGAAGTTACTATTTTGGCCCAAAAGAAGAAGGATGGTGAGTGATGGCAGTATGAAGTATTGTGTTGGTGGTTGTAAAGCGATCAGGTATCAAAACCAACACTTTTAAAAGTTTGCTGTAATAATTTTGCTATGTTCTACTTTTTCTTTAGTGTATCGGAGGATAGTGGAATCAGACGTTGGAGACTCCTTCTACATCCGGACACATTTTGAATATGAAAAAGAGTCACCATACGGGCTGAGCTTCAACAAGGGCGAGGTGTTTCGTGTAGTAGACACGCTCTACAATGGCAAATTAGGCTCCTGGCTCGCTATTCGAATTGGCAAGAACCACCAAGAAGTGGAAAGGGGCATCATACCCAACAAGAACAGGTAAGAGAATATTCAGGTCACACCTTTTCAGACTTGTGCAGCTTGTTCTGGCACTTTATGAATGGACAGGGTGGAGACGTGTGGAAGAACTGCGGTTGATCTGCGAGTAGTGAGGAGTGATTTGAGAGCATATTTACTTATTTGTTTAATCAACTGTATTTTAAACATTTATCCTGATTCTTTTATGTTTGTTATTTTTATATGAGAAAGCTTTAGGTCTGTTTATAAAGTGCAAGTGTTATTAAAGTAGAGCATATTTTCCACATCCAATGTGTCATCTAAATGGTTGTATATGGCTTACTGTGAGGCGTTAGGAAGTCAGTGTGTCGGAAAATATAGATGATGATGATCCAGCCAACAGCTTCCTTGTATCTGGTCTCCACAGCCTTCGAGAGCCTCTGGCAGTGTTTACACACAGATTTCTCTCTTTTCTCTTTTCATAGCTCTCTATATGCTGCATGCATTTATATCACATACATTAAGCATTGTGAGATATATACATCAGCGTCTAAGCCCAAATAAACCTGCCTCCCTGGATATTCTTTCAAAACATTAAAACCTAAACACACACTCAGAATTCAATATTATTATTTTTAAAAACATCGATCAAAGGAAGGCCTCTATTATTCAACGCCATTTGGATTGAGTTTCCTCCCCATGGGCCAACTGCCTTACTCACCTTAGTGCTTACCACTGTTGAATTATATGTAACAAATATATTGACATATCTGCAATAAACTTTAGGAAACAGATACTGTAAATGTTGGCCTTTTATCCTAAATTAGTGTTTTGTAAATCTGTAATGGTGGAAAGTGTGTCTGTGTTTTATAAATAAGGCTTGTCACTTCACTGCAAAGTCTTAATATCTGTTATACATATTCCCTGTGTTCCAGCATCACTGAAATGTGTATATCACTGTCATATGTCATAAATGTATGCATGTCAAAATACTGATATTTCAGCTCGTCGTAATGTGATAATTGAGCTATAAATTAGATTGTACTAGACCTCAAGACAACATATCAATTAGTCTATATATACAATGGCCTCTAAGTATTTCATCAGCATTTCTTCAGCCAATAATGTACTCCATAATCAGTTTGACAGCCACTTACAACTCAGTACTGTGCGATGGTGTTGCAGTTACAGTATATTACCACAACTTTTCTCTCCAAACAGTGGCTAAATGCTGAATACCTGAAATGTCTTAAAGTGCCCTAGATTAAAGTCCTGACTGCTGACCTTACTCCGACTTTCTTCTATGTCCAGAGCTGAGCAGCTCTCCAGCGTGCAGTACACCCTCCCTAAAACACCAGGGGGCGACAGAGCGGACTTCTGGAGATTCCGAGGATTGCGAAGCTCCAAGAGGAATTTGCGTAAGAGCAGGGAAGACCTGTCAGCCCAACCAGTTCAGACCAAGTTCCCCGCTTATGAGAGGGTGGTGCTTAGGGAAGGTAAGAGCACATCAGCCAAGACAGTAACAGCAATAATCTCTGACATATGGATATCTTTATAGTTTATTGTAGGAAGAATTTACAAAGTAGTGGACTGATTTCATCCTTGTAGCTAAAAGAAACATGAGGTCCTTCACGGCCCTTGTGAGGTCTAGCTAACTGACATCTGTAGTCGTGCGTTTCTATGCTTCTAAGCATTGCAAAGTTGTTAATTTGTCTATTACTGATATATTATAATATGGTACCAAATGTATGATCTGAGTTAGTACTTTGTTTGTAAGTGATGCTAACCTTTGGTACTTTCCATGACCTGGTCATGTTCTTCTAGCTGGGTTCCTGAGGCCTGTGGTTCTCTTTGGGCCGATAGCAGACGTGGCCAGAGAGAAACTGGCCAGGGAAGAGCCAGACATATTTGAACTAGCAAGTAAGTGATACAGTACCCATCTCTTGTGTTGTGTCCTACTGTAATCTTGCATTGATAGGAAACCACTTAATGTACGTATCACAAACGACAGCTGAGGGCGGTTTAAGTTCTTAGCATCCATCAAATATTCACAGTAGTTGTCCATCCTCCTGTAATTGATTTGCTGACTTGTTTCAAGTGAACATTCACTATGCATTACTTCTGCCTGTGACGCTTTTCTTCATTTAAATGTGTTGCTCTGCCGTAAAGTTGCCATAACAATGTCGTGACCAACCTGATTTGTTTTATCAAAAGTGTTTAAAAACACACCAACGTATTTGTTTATTAGCTGTTACATTGTTTGAACCAGAAAGAAAACATGATAAAGTCATTATAAAATTGCTGTTTCTATGTAGGTACTACAAAAGGTTAGAAATATTATATTTTAGTTTTTTTTTTTTTCCTTTGTCTTTTTCTGTAAAAATAAACACTGCTGTTGGCTGTTCACATTTTTAGTTGTAAGTCTAGCAAGTAGTCAGTATTGACTGGATGTCAATTCCTTCAAAAATAGATGTTCTGCTTAACTCCAGAATACCACTGAAACAACGAGATATTCCCAATAGAGTGGGTCAGTTAGTCGAGTTGCGGCAATTATATTTATAGCTTTTCTCTTTCTTTATCTTTGTTTATCTTTCACTCTTCTACACTTCAAGCGGAGCGGCTTACACTCGTTAATTTTATTCCGTCCGCTGCTTCTTACTTTATAGATTGCGACCTTCTTTAATGTGTGATTTGAATGTTAACATTCCCCCACAGTATTGAATTTCAATGACTAAGTGCACAACAACACATGCCAGTGCAACCACACACACATATTCAGTACACACCCATATAAAAAGTGATTCAATTCCTTGATGTTTATTTGCGTAACTCCAGTGATGTTTGTGTAACTGTATTTTCTTTTCAGAAACACAGCAACAACAAGGAGGGGAAAGTATGTCACTTAGTGCATCAACTTTTATTTGTTTTATTAATTCAGTGAATGGCAGATAATCTGTAAACTAGTGTTTTCGTGGCAATCTGGTCTCTAGATGTTTCAACAATGCGTTTAGGGGAATAGCACTTGATTTGGGAATTCACATTTGTCAATACAATTGGCAATAACGTTGTTTTAGTATATATTAGCATGATTGTAAAACGAATCACAGAAGACCCGACTGCAATATCATACTTACACGCAGCTTTTTTTTCCTTTTTGTTTCCATGTAAATTTTCTCGTTGGAAAGAAAATCTACCCTTTGATATTGTACTTGACTTATTGACTGAAATGCACTAAAGTCTTTCAAAGAAAATCGCATTGTTATCAATGAAAAAATAATATACATATGTAAGATTTTACAAAGCTCTGCTGCATTAGCATAGATCACATTTTGCACATCTAAACACTTACATTAGATAGGATTTTAAAATATTGTTGAGAATAATTTTTGTTTTCCATTCTACCCTTTTTGCCCAAATTTAAATCTCTAAGTAGCTGTTTGCCATTGTGATATTGCATGTTGATTATTAGAGATTAGTGAATTCTGATTTATGCACAGTAACCTCAAATGAATACAGGACTATATCTTTTTGTTAAATTCAGTGGTATTCCCCTCTGAATGTATCATGTAGAAAGACAACGGCGAGGCAGCATGTGGATAGATTTTCTTGAAAAATGCCCACAATACCACCCATAAATATGATATGAGATTAAATGGTCTCATCTTCAACCATCTCAGCAGTCAGCTGAAAAAATAAGCCATCTATTTATGTGTATATTATGTGCCTCCAAATACTTGGATATTGGGTCAATGTACGAGCTGAACCACTAATGTATAATGTATAAAATGGGTCATTTTATGGACTACAATAAACCACTACTGTGATGCTACTGTACACAAACATAGAGGGTATTATATATTATAATAAACTTTATATTGCACATTGTCATAAAAATCCTAACATTCCAATTATTGTTTAATGTTTTAACATTGCTGCTTCAATCTTGACTTGTTGCATGGCTGTTTTTATCTGCTCTCCCTGAAATTTTTTGGGTAGATCAGAGCAGTGTTTTCAGGTTATAGATCCTATTACAAATTAGAAATGTTAGAAATTAAGCCCCGTGCTGTGGTGTGTTTGAGTCATTACTATACTGCACCCTGGTGAGATGACTGCCCTCTTTTGAACCTTGTGTGTCTGGGCAGGAAACCATTGCTTATCTTTATGTGAATCATAAACCCCTCTTCACATCCTTGCTTAAATCCCTGAGGCTTACAATGACACTGTATTCTCATTAATCCCAAAATGACCCTCATGCTCTTGTATGCGCATATTTCATGTCAGTGTTTCTCACGTAACACATTTCTTGCACCATAATTTATACCGTTACATGCAGTTGCACGCACACATTCATTCACCACTGAATTAAATTTCCCTAAACCTACCCAAAATACCTAATGACTATTTGCATGAATTGGCTGTCACTATCTAGCTGTTTTTCATAAACATACACTTGTCCTCTCCCATACAGAGATTATTATTCTGTATATTACAGCTCTATTTGTGGGAGTCGACAAATGCACGCTAAAAAATATCTAATTAGGGCACAGCCAGGTGTTATTGTTATTTGCCCCTTGTGTTGATGTGATGCAGTAACTCTGTACATTTGTCTTCTATAGGGAGTGAAGCCAGGGATGCAGGAACCGACCAGAAGAGCTCCGGCATCATTTCGCCTGCACACCATCAAACAGATAATTGACCGGGTAAGAAGCAGGATATGCACACGTGTTTAGAAATACAGGCAAACTGTTGAGGTATAGCCATCTTTTGACAGATTTGTTATTGTAATGAGAAGATGGCTGAGATGATATGTGCAGCTCACTGCTGCCCTCTGGTGTTCTGGTCTTGTTAATGCTATTACGTGCCTGAACTTCGACAAAGCGGTTAATTTGGCCATGGCATGTTCACTGCCAAACTAATCAAGACTGGGTGAGCTGTCGTCTTGCCTGTGTTCAAGTTGTGTTGCACACAATATGTGAACAAATCATTATGGTGTTGGCCATACAGTATTCTATCTGTGATACTCCTGAACTTTAATTAGGGGAAATGCTCACTATATGGAAATAAACAGTTATGTTTTTCTCTGTGTATAAAGGACAAGCATGCAGTGCTGGACATCACCCCGAATGCAGTGGACCGTCTGAACTACGCTCAGTGGTATCCAATTGTGGTGTTTCTCAACCCAGACACAAAGCAGGGTGTGAAGACTATGAGGACCCGCCTCTGCCCCGAGTCTAGGAAGAGTGCCAGGAAGCTTTTTGAACGAGCCCACAAATTAAGGAAGAACAACCACCACCTCTTCACCAGTGAGTCTAGTGGGAAGGAGGGAGGGGTAGATGGGGGGGGTCCACAAAAATGGAGAGGAACCGTAGATATTTTACTGGCAGCACAGACACATTTCAAAGGCAGTTGACAATTGAGTGCAGTGTTGGAGAGTATGGCTGTTCTTTCACACAAGAGTCCCCACAGGGCCCTTTTTCAGCACGCACTCAAGGGTTGTCGTGTGACCATGCTTTAGGAGCATCTGTTGGGGGTGAAGATATTGGAGAAGCGTAAAGAGTATTCTTCTCGCCTCATATTCAGCCTTTGCAGTACACAAAAATTCTTTGCATAATCTCCAGTCCAAATAACTATTACACCACAAGCTGCATTTGTACCTCTACACCTTATCCACAGGATTTCATTTGAAAGTTATCTGAGAATAAAGCCTCATAATCATGAACAACTAAAAATGTTTATATAAAACTGAGAAACAGATAAACTGGACTATTTTTCTGTGAAGAATCTGGCACATGGGACCAGGCAATGCGAGAAGTTACCTCTAAGCTGGCGTGTCATGTCCTTGAGAGTGAACGTTTGCATTTAAGCTGTCTCTTCCTAGTCTGTTGTGATTGGTTTGCAAATGTTATTCAAAAACCATATACTTGCTCCTTAATTGTCATTGTGATGGATATTATTCTCTCTTAGAATCATAGACAATATTAACTGGGTCTCAAGTGGGAAAAGAGCACCTTCAACATTTCTCTGGTGGCTTTACAGACATGATTCTAATCATGTAAAAGTGGAGGACCATTTATGGGTTAGAGTGCATATCTCAAAGGAACGTTTAATTCTTCTTCTATTGTTGTACTTAATTGCTAATTTGGGAAACATTGTTATTACTCGTTTGATTGGAGAGATGTTTTTTTCTTCCCCTTCTGCACTTTCCTCTATGTGTATTCAGCGACTATTAACTTGAACAACATGAATGACGGTTGGTTTGGAGCGCTGAAGGACACAATCCAGCAGCAGCAGAACCAGCTGGTGTGGGTTTCAGAGGGCAGGTAAGACACGCACACCCAAAAACACACACACGCACACAAACAGCCGTGTAGACTGGAAATGTCTTTTCTCGTTCCCTCTCTCACTTTACCTCTTGTTTCCCAGGCTGATGGGGCAGCCGAGGATGACTTGGGACATCCACGACGACCCGGCTGTCTTACCTGTCGGCTCCAGGCAGTGAGTCTTCCATGTATAGCACCGACAGCCGCCACACCTCCGACTACGAGGACACGGACACAGAGGGGCGGCGCTTACACCGACCAGGAGCTGGACGAAACGCTCAATGATGACGTGGGTCCACCCACGGAGCCTGCCATCACCCGCTCCTCTGAGCCTGTTCGTGAGGACCCGCCTGTCATCCAGGAGCCCCCTGGCTACGCTAGCTACCAGCACACAGTGCAGCCGGACCCCCCTGAACCGCATCGACCCGGCTGGATTCAAGGCACCCGTTCCGCAGCAGGTAGCGTTTTCTGAGAGCTGCACGTCTTCCCTGTTGTCTGGAGGACGTGGTTTTGCGTTAGAAGGTTTTCTGGCGGCGCTATTGAAGGCACTTTTTTATTTTTACAGTTACTCCTGTCTATCTACTGTTAACAAACAATATCAGTGCAAAAGTGAAAACTTCTATCGTCAGGTATTTATCGCAATATATAAATATAATAGAATATATATATTTATTGTAATTATTTATTTTATCTATTTGCCTATACCTGTTTCTTGATTGGTGTTTGTGAGCGTGTGTTTTTTATTTTTTTTAAAGGAGAAGAACTTAAAGTTTACTGTTACTCTTGTACTCTATATTACCACAAGCTGTCTTATTGGTGTGACTGTTGCTGATGTCACTGGGAAAAGAAACTTGTTTGTCAAAGTGTCTGTACCAGTACTCATCTATGTGCACTTCCTACCTTTGTTTTACCTGTGATTGGGACTGTGACCATACAACACAAGAAAGTATTATGTGCATGTTGGAAATGCCAGTGTTAATCCAGTGTACCTGTGAAATGTACTTATCAACATCCCAATTGGCCATTGTGACACCCAAATCTAAATGTTTGTCGTCTCATGATGTGTTAATGAACATAAAAGGGGAAAGAAAAGAAACTACTGTATTGTAACCGTAGCATTAAATCAAATTAGTATACTCCTAACAAAGAAAACTTGTCCTGCTGCTAATTCCTAACTCTCACATGACATTGGTTGGTCTACAGCTACTGTTAAATGTGGAGGAGGGTGATTGGCTGTTTTGATTTGTGTAAGCTGTAGCACAAGTGAGGAGCAGGCCGTTGTAGTGGGGCTGTGAAGGTAGTAGCACTTGTTAGTACTGCACCACAGTGTCAGTGCGTGTTATTAAACATTTCTGAACCACTTCACAGAAAGCAGAGGCCGCTGCCGTCCCTAGCGTCCCCCAGCAGCCTGAGCCCTTGGCTGAGACAGTGCCCCCTGCTGTCGACGTAACTGTAAAAACTGTAGGGGGTCTGAGCCCTGACGAGCCTCCTGCAGCTCCTCACAGCCAGCCAAGCCCCAACCCAGAGGCTGGCTCACTTAGGAGGCCCACCCCTGAGCTAGCTCCTCAGAGCGTCACACCAGAACCTCTGCAATCTGGACTGGCCAGTTCAGAACCAAAGGTATCCATCTGCCCGTCACCGGACGCTCCGTGAACTGACTCAGCCAAGCTCGGTCTGACCCGGCTGACCTCCTGTGCTGCTGCTGCCTGTCTACCTACCTACCTCCTGCTGCCACGCTTCTCTCTTTCTCTCCTTCCGCCCTGCATGTCTGCTGACCACAATGCTGCCCAGAAAAGACATGTGTTTGTTGGCGTTTTTGTGCGTGCAAGAGTGTATGTGTGTGCACGGGTGAGCAAATGCCGGTAAACAACAGTGGGCTTGGAGGTGATGGCTGCTCTGATATGCCTCCATGTAAGGGAGCAGTGGAAATCCTGTGGCTCTCACTGACGCTTATCCTCTTTGCATGGCTGCAACATGTTTGCCTCATTCACTGTTAACCACTAGCAGTAAATCTCTTTCACTGTATTTATCAGTGCCGATTGAATGGATTGTTTCTTTGTAAAAGTAGCCATTGATTTTCCAACAATTTTCTATTTAATTTGTTGTCCTTGCTTGAAATGTCACAAAGACCAGCAAAACAAAACAGTTCTGCTGATTAGGATGGATAATTAATGGTTACTTCTCGATGATCAGGATTTGCTTTTATACAATGGGTATGTGCTTGTTATGGTAAATATTATTGTGGATGTTTATGTTGCCTTAATAATTGCACCAAGACAGTGGGTGACATTTTTCCTTGTAAATGCAGCAGTGCACACATTATGTGAGAAACCCCAAAGTAATAGTTAAATTACCAAGAGGCATTCTATAAGTAGTTTGTTACACTTTTATACCAAATTCACATTCTCTCAAGTTGGACAAGAAAAATACATCCCATTGTTTTGTTGGATTTTCTTTTTACTTTAACTGTTTTTTCTTGATTTATTTTCAATTTTAATTTGGAGCTGCAGTGTTACATTGTGATGTTTTCAAACTGCAACAATTGTTTGTCTGTGCTGCGATTTCTATTTAATCTAGTATACGATCTGATCAGTAACCCTCCCTCTCAGTTTCTCTATTTCAGGTCTTTCCCTACTTGTTTCTTCTTCTGCAATTAGTTTAACAGTGTTTTTAATATTCTAATGTTCTCATCTTTTAATGGATTTTTGTATGTCCAGTTTTTCACATTTACAAATTTTCTGTTAGTATAATATGTTAGTTAGTAGATCCTGTGTAGTTGTTAACCTTATTCTTTGTTGTCTTTTTTTGGTAGATGTTTCAGAAGGATCCATACAGCGTAGACAACACAGGGAGAATCAATCACAGCATGAAGCCTGTGACTTACAACCCTCAGCAAGGATATCACCCTGACCAGCAGCCATACAGAGATTATGACCATCCGCCCAGTCGGTATGATGTCAGCAGCAGTGGAGTCAGCAGCGGAGGTGGTTACCCAGAACCAAAGCACAGAAACTATGACTCTAACATGGCCTACGAGAACAGTGTGCCTCATTACGATCAGCAGTGGAACCCCTACAGCCAACCACTCTCTACTGCCAACTCCCAGGGCTACGACCCCCGTTTGCCGTACGCTGACGGCCCAGACTCCCAGTACACCCCTCCTCTCCGCTACGACGAGCCCCCACCTCAGCAGGGATTCGACGGACGGCCTCGCTACGGTAAACCAACAGGTCCAGGTCCTGTCCGCTATGATGATCCTCCACCTCCTGCTTCAGAGGCGGACCTGCATTACAACCAGGATTCTCACCTGAGCATGTACCCTTCAGCTGGCCACTCCCCAGACCCCGCTGCTCAGCGGCCCACGTATAACCAGGGACCAACGCCGCAACAAAAGAGCTACAAACCTCAGCAGTATGACCCTGTTCCTGTGAACTCTGAAACCAGCCCCACACCACCTCCCAAAGCAGAAGCCCCGTCACCGTCTTCTGCCGAGGCGCCACAGTCTTTCCCCGCCAGAAACGAGCCACAGGATGACCCCGCCATGAAGCCACAGTCGGTCCTGACAAGAGTCAAGATGTTTGAGAACAAACGCTCAGTGTCCGTGGATAGAGCCAGAGATGCAGGGGATTCATCTGTGAGCAAGGTCAACTGTTTAGCTTTATTACCTAATGCAGTTTATTCAGTTATAGTTGTTGTTATTATTGTACATTTGCTTTTCAACTTATGGAGAAATAAGCACATTGGAAGTTCACATTCTTAATATTGTTTTTGCTATTACAGGCAGCTGATTTACCTTTGAAAGCAGGCGGAGTAATCCCAAAAGCAAATTCCCTGAGCAACCTGGATCAGGAGAAGACCTTTAGGTGAGCCCATATTCACTTTAATTTTACATCATTATCCAATTTTCTCGATAACTCCTCTTCTCTTGCTCTGATCTCACCATCTCTGATATGTTTTTGACTTGCTTAACTTTTCTATCACACCAACCCAGAACCCCGGGGCCTCAGCAGCCTCCGTCCCAGGTAGCTGATGACATTGTGCGCTCCAACCATTACGATCCTGACGAGGACGAGGACTACTACAGGAAACAGCTGTCTTACTTTGACAGGCTCCAGACCGGTCCTAACAAACCCCAGCCACAAGCACCAATGACTAACAACTACCCCAGGTGAGGCTTGTTCTTATGAAAGATCTCTTTACTGTTAGTTGAAAGGAAAGTTGGAAAAGACGCATAAGTCTAATCTACTTTTAACATCAGTTGTGTTTTTATAGATGATGACATTTCTACTGTGAATCTTGAATTGATGGATTTGGTCTTGTGATTAAGGACGGAGTCAGTGGAGAAACCCGTTCCAGTGGAGAAGAAATATGAACCAGTTCCCCAGATGATGCCTTCTCTGCCACCAGCCATACTGCCCAAACCTGCACCTGAAGGTAATGAACCGTCTTTAATCAAAGGAAAACAACTTTAGTGGGGATTTTATTATCTAATACAAGATTGTAATCATGTGAAGCTGCATCTGTACCACATGCTGTAATACTGTAGAGCTCCTTGGCTGACCTCATGGCTCTTCCACAGCCAAACCTCCTGGCCGAGACGACACTGTCCAGACCAACTTCCTGCCTCACAAGAGTTTCCCTGAGAAGTCTCCAGTTAACGGCACTAGTGAGCATCCTCCAAAAACAGCTCCACCAGCAACGAGCTACAACCGCTACGCACCCAAGCCCTACACCACGTCAGCCAAGCCTTTTGCACGCATGTTCGACAGTCCTAAATTCAACCACAACCTGCTGCCCAATGAAAAGCCTGACACTGCTCCAAAGGTAAGCAGTTTCTGTAAGATCTCATACTGACCTCACTGTGTATTGACAGTTTATTGCAGGTGGTTACAGGAATTTCATTACTTTGAGTTCACTATTTCAAAACTCCTCTGTAACTGTAATTTTTTTCTCAAACTTAATTTCCATTTTTACAAAGAGCAGATTGATCTGAAATAAAGGTTATTAATGATAGCAATGGATGGCGCTAAAAACCAGGAAACAGATTTGCTCCCTCGCTCTCTTTCATCCGTTACTTGAGTTTGGAGATCCTGGTTTATGTACATTTACACTGAATCCGCTGAGTTGTCTCTTAGAAGCTGTTTATTCTATCTTTTGATTGTTGTTAGTGGTTACATAAATAAGTTCAGCTCCAAGACCTTAGCCTCACTGTTGCTGTCTGTGTTTACAGGGCCGGAGCACCAGCCCAGTGAGGCCTCCGATAGCCCCTCAGCCCACAACACAGACCCCGACAGTGGCCTGGACACTTTCACACGCACTATGGACCACCGCTCCAAACACCAGCACAACAACATTAACGCTGTGCCCAAGGCCATCCCTGTGAGGTAACAAACACGGTTTGACTACAGATTCAAAGTTAAAGTATTCTATTGAATATGAGAGTGCGAAAGTAACGGTTTCTTCACCTTCAGTCCTAGTGCCCTGGATGATGATGAGGATGAAGATGAGGGCCACACAGTGGTGGCAACAGCTCGAGGTATCTTCAACTCTAACGGTGGCGTCCTGAGCTCCATTGAGACAGGCGTCAGCATTATAATCCCACAGGGTGCGATCCCTGAAGGTGTGGAGCAGGAGATCTACTTCAAGGTCTGCAGAGACAACAGCATCCTGCCGCCACTCGACAAGGAGAAAGGTAACTCGTCGAAGATGAGGGATGAAGAGGCCAAGGGCTTTTCTTGAGTCATATGTAAATTATGTGGGTACTTTACTAAGACAGTTGTTTTTAAAGTTGTGTTGTGCATGTTGTCTATATGTTAATATATATACTGGTTCGATGGCACCAGCACCTGCTCGTATGCGTTTACTATTAATCGTCCTGAATTCTGTGTTTGTATTTCCAGGAGAGACTCTGCTCAGCCCTCTGGTGATGTGTGGACCTCATGGCCTCAAGTTTTTGAAGCCTGTGGAGCTGCGCTTACCTCACTGTGCGTCTATGACCCCTGATGGTTGGTCTTTTGCTCTAAAATCCTCCGACTCCTCGTCGGGTATGCTGTGCTCTCTGTTCTTCGGGGTCGTTTGGGCTGGCTTTGTGACTATTTGAGGGTTGTGGGTCACTGTTTAATTATAATTATTTGTAGATTTCCCCCTAGTTTTGGTTTTCTTCATTAAAAATCAAAGCGAAAAATGTGAACTGAATCTGAAAATCTGATACGATTGGTCACTCTCAACATATCTGAAAATCAATCTAGGGGGAAATATCTTTGTTTTTTTTCACAATTTATTGCTTTGATTGATTCATTGTCATGATTTATCTTCATTAACTCACCCACTCAATCTGTAAATCACTATCACTGGTTCTTTATTTGGTGTTCAGATCAAAGTCCCGCCTCATTGTTTTTACATTCTGAAATTGCAATATTTCTCTCCTTTTTTTTCACCTTGAGTCATTTTAACAAGTTTCTCTGATTTCATTTAACATTCATTCATCAGACGCTTGGCTGTATAATATTTAAATTTCACCAGGTAGAAGAATAATGCATGCTGCTCTGCTCGGATATGTTTTTCTCACATAGCCACCCAAATCCTCCCAAATCCTGACCTGAAGAACAGCTTTTATAGATGTCTCTGGAAATTGGGACACTGTCATAACCAATAATGCCTGTCTTTATCCTACAGAAGAAGAACAAAAAAGTTACACAGACATCTTGTTACCGTGTCAAAATATAGCTCTCCAAATTTAGCTTCTGTCTAGCTGAGTGTTTTTCTTATCCAACATAGTTCTCAGGTGACAATAAATATAATTATCCTAATAAATTGGTCTTTAAGAGTGGCTTTAGCTTGTCTGCTAAAATAAGGGAAATTGGCTCTTGTAAAAACAGGGAAGTGATAATAATCCACTAGATAAACGATGCACAGCTCTCAGCAGCTGCTGGAGATAATTCAGATAACTGTCAGTCAAAGGTTACTTGCTGATGTCACTTCAGGTCATTTACCCGACCAGCTGATAAAAGAAGTTCCTGTAAAACCACAAGTGCCATATTATTATTATTATTATTATAATATTCATATTGTGTATTTCGAACAGAAATGAGATAAATGGAGAATGTTGAACAAATCATGTTAACGGAAATTGAAACCAAGACGAGCTACTTTTAGTCGGCCATCATTTAGTCTATCATGTATTTAAGCAAACAAACATTTGAGAAATAACAAGACGTTGAGTTCCTGCTAAGAAGTTTTATAAAAAAACTGAAGAAAGGAATAATTCCTCTGTTCCCTTTTCTTAACACTGTCCCTCTCACGTCTTCTAAAACAGTTGTCATTTTGGCAGCCGTCAGGATTAGCTGCTAATTAGCCTCATTTTAAGGATGAGACTTGGAGGGCTGAATGAGATGTGAGCTCACGCCGTTGTCCTGCTGACTTGTGGGAGGATTATCGGGCTGAGTCCTAATCCTCTTATTGTAAAGCAAGGCCGCTCTCTGGCCTCCTCCTGTCCCCCCTCTGGTTTCTCTCCTTTGCTTCTCCTTTTTCCTCCTAGACGACTCTGCCTCCGCCCGCCTCTCTTCTGAGTGCACTGTGTTAAACTGTAGATGACGCTGCTATCACAGCCACTGTGACACCAGTACAGATCTATTAGTGTACAACAGTGATACTCTTGAGCCCCAATGACTGATTAATAGATTGGTCGAAAATTCATCAAACTATTTTTGGCAATTGATTCACTTCAGTCAATTTCCAAGCAAAAGCGCTGACACATTCTCTGATTTCAACTTCTCAAAGGGGAGCGTTTCCTCTTTCCTCTAGTTTATAACATTTAAAACTGAATAGATTTGGGTTTTGGATTGTTGGTTGGACAAAACTAGTGAAAATTACTGATACTCGCAACCCTAGGATACACACAATGTACATAATGAGTTCATTTTTTAAATATAAAAAACTCCACGAGTTACTTCAACATGTGCATTTTTTATTTGTTGTTTGAGCAATTATTGGACTCCAAATTACAAGGTCAGACCTCCCACTAGGTTACATTATTTAAATATTCAAAAGTGCCCAATTATAATCGTCTGACTCCCATTACCACTCTGACAACCTGTCATGTGACCTGTGCTTTCCATATCCGAGGAACTAAAGGAAAACTCACCTATCCTTGTGAGGAGAAGTCGCACTCAAAACGCAGATTTTATTATTTTTATTTGACGTTCTAAAGATCAAAGTGTCATTTAGGAAAAATCATTTGACATTTGACTTGAAGAATGTAAGCGCTGGCTCGCAGAGGGTTGTTCTGGTCTACCTTGAGCCAGCATCCAGTATGTCTCAAGCAAATCCCCCACCGGCGGCCAGCCCACATGAGGAGGCGCTCGTCCACCTTTAGTTGTTTTACAATTGATCCAAAAAGGAAACCTAGCTGATCAACAACCACCCGAAAAGGAAAGAAGGAAACAGTTCTGAGCCCAATATGAACCGCCTCATATATCAACACACGGCCAAGAAGGCAGAGCGACGCAACATCTAACATCATCAGAACTTAATATAAAGTATCTGAGCTTTTTGTGTGGCTTTCTCCCTCTGCCTTTCATTTTGCATAACTGAACAGGAGATGGTCCTTGTGTCACATTCATCTCTTCCATGTCACCCAGAATTGAGCGCAAGCTTGACAGTTTACAGATTGAGGAGAGGCCGTATTTATAGTCCAAGTACTGTATCGGTGGAGCTCTGCCGAGCTGGCTGTGCTTACTCTGATTGATCACTGGACCTTTCCTCTTGGCACAGACCTCACTGTTTAGAATTGCAATTACACTCGGGCCCTCTAGTGACTGAGGCTGGGGACATTCAATAAAAATAATAAATGGCTTTCATAGGCCACAAAACCATGTGATATTAGATAAGATGACAGACAATGGATACAATCAAGCGCTGCAGTGAGTGCTGTTTTAAAATAAGACTTGAGATGGTAATAGATTGTTGTGGTGTGAAGAGGAGTGCTGATGAAATGCATTACAGCAACTAGCAGAAACAAGCAGCTGTTATCACTCACTGTGCCGCCATCTGTCTGTCCGCAGGTGACCCAAAAAGCTGGCAGAACAAGTCTCTCCCCGGAGACCCCAACTACCTGGTGGGAGCCAACTGTGTTTCTGTGCTCATTGACCACTTTTAAGGACGGACCAGCAGGTGTGATGTTACTGAATGTGGAACCACGGGGTGTAAACTGAAGAGGATGGACACACATACACACACACACACACACACACACTGACGGATGCACTCCAAACACACACACACAAACACCATATAATGGAATATGAAGAAGATCTAGTCAGTGCTGTTTACTGCACCCTTGGATGAAGGCGAGACACCGATGATGGTTACAAGCTGTTCTTTAAACTCTTTCCCCATTTTGAAGTTTTGATGTGAAACGAAACCATGGATGCATGCGCCATGCCACTGAGGATTGACACTATATACAAGGCGATGTTTAATGTAATTATTACATGAATATAGATGAGGCTTTTGAGGCAGCATAAATGCGTCAAAGGTCTGTGTTGGTATATTTATGCTATATATGCATACAGTATATATAGTAGTATAGAGAAGATTTACTAAAATTGAAGTCAATTAACAGTCAACATCTTGTTGTTTTTCAGTTCAGGTGACTGAATACAAACATGTATCTCCACATTTTTTTCTCCACATTGAAGACATTTTAATGAAGGTTTGAGAAAGAAGTGAGGTTAAATTAAACCAGGGACGGTGACGACGTCATTTGAAGAAGTTGGCCAAACATGAGCTGGACATGAACCCAAGCAGCACACTTTTTAGAGACGTTCTTCCCGTATTCTTCCTTTTCCTTCCGTGATATCTTGTAGCTTAATTTCTTCCAGAGACGCGTCTCTCCTTCCAGCCTGAGGGAGATCTATGCATGTTCTTAACTCAGGTCCAGTAGCCTCCTCAGTTCCTTCATCGCTCTCTATCTCGTCTTCTCTGTGCACTCACACACAAATAAGCAGTGATGCCTTATCTGCAGATTATTCACTTTTCATTAAGTAAAACAAAATAAGTTATGATAAATTATGGTATAATGTCATTTGTTTTGCCATTTTTTGTGAACCTTCTGTATAAATGAACTTGGGTTTAGCACACAATAACAATTTATAAAGGATAACAAAAGGTATGCTCTTCTTTTATCTGCTATGCATTACTAAAAAAAAAAAAACAGGAAAGAAGTGGCTGTAAATAAAGCTAGCATATTGCCTTGTTTCTTTTGTTTGTAAATGAACTTTTTGTATGTCTTTCTTTTTTGTACAAAACTTAGAGAAAACATGTTTTAAAAAGTGGAAGACAGTGAACGTGGTTATCTTTGTATTCTGGATATAACCTCAAGCCTTGGAACTTGTAACCTAACAAAAATACATCACATCTTTTCTACCAATATATTCACACAACGTTATGGTCACAAAAAAGCTCTTTTTAAGGCTCTTTGAGGATCAGGAAAGTGCTTGGGCTAAAATACATTTAAAACATGTTCTTTTAAAAAGGGTGTGCTCTCCAAGTGTCCCCCTCACTGATTTGTGTGATACTGGATGCTGTATTGTGTGCCCTTAAATGTATTTTTGTACTAATAGACAATATATGATGTATGGCACACCAGTACCATTTTATTTTTAGATATAACACGGCTTTAATTGGATATTAGCTCTTCACTTGTGACTGACTTTTTTTTCTCCTCTGCAACACAATTTTAAGTATACCACTGTATTAATAAATAAAAATCATTTTTAAAGTAAAGACTCAAGGAAAGGGAGGTTTGTTTCTTTTATGATTGTGTTTTCCTGCCTTTTACCTCTGATCACAACCTCTCGTTTTATTTCTGTCATTCATATAAATATGCAAATGGGAGGTGTTGTCCGACCAACCGTTCTAAACTCAAAGATATTCAGTTTACTATCACACAAGACAAAGAAAAACAGCAAATGCTTATCTTTCTGAAACTTCAGTCAGTGAATTTTGATAAAATTACTAATGTTAAAATTATTGCTAACTAATCAATTAATTGACTATTTATTTCCGTCTTGTGGTGCTACGTGACTATATCCTTTAATAACGGCTCAGGTTTCACAGCTAGATGGTGCAGTGGAGCTCAAGTGCTGCACAAGGTCAGACATGCAACAGACCATAAGCTGTGATTGTTATGCATTTCAATATATCACTTGTCCCTACGACCTTTGGTAAGTAGCCTATAGTAGTCCTTTAAAATGTGTTTTCATAGGATGCATTTAGGCCCAGGTGGTCGAATCCAATGGCTCTCAGTTGGAGTCGGGACTCTAAAGAGGAAAAGCTCTCTTATTCCCCTTGTTTACCCTTGTTTACGTCTTCACGCCTCTAAATGCCCTTTAAGTTCAACTGAGAAAAGAAACGCTCTGATGAAATGCTCACCACACTCGTCCACAGTAGACTTTGGTTCCTTTTCATGCATCACAACCAGTGACGGAAGAAGGGCTTGGATCTTTTACCAAAAGAGTAAAACATCAATCTGCATTACAAATCTTACTAAAGTCAAAGTACACAAGTATTACCATAAACATATATTTAAAGTACCACAAGTAAGTGGGCCTGTTCATTAACTAAGCAGAATGGCTTTGAATAAGATAAATCACTGGGTTATAATAACTGCATAATATGTAAGCATCGTTCATGTTGCATCTGGTTACGGTGGCGCTTTACTATCTTATGTATGCCAGGTAGCTTAATCTATAATAATACATAATGCTGTATTACATTTTGATGTTGTACTAATAATCTGAAAGTACAATATAAAGTTACATAAAAATTGAATACACTCAAGTACCTCAACATTTTACCTGACAGTGAACAACTGTCCTTATAGTCCACCAACTGGTGAGCAGCCAGAAGCCACTGGGCTGCACCTTATGAGGAGTTCATGGTGTACAAAGCCCTCTCCAGGTGTGTCGCATGTGCGTGCACGACGAAGGGCGCGCGTGCAGAGCCATGTGTCCAGTGGCAATGCGGTCGATGGTGGCCCCGATGCTGCGGCTGGAGCTGATGTCACTTGGTTTTATTTTATTTTACCACCTCAACTTAAAACTGATACGATGAACCACGTTCCCGTCCACCACTGGCATCCTCCCCGGCAGCGAGTAACAAAAGCACGCGCAGTTTTATGTCGGTGTTGCCTGATCGTCGCGAGCCCAGCACCCCTCCTCCACTCTCGTAGTAACAGAGTCGGAGCAGCTCGCCGCCATGAAGACGCGCAGAGTGGCACATCTCCAATACGCAGCGTGCACCTCCTGTCCTGGCTGTTAGTTCTGCTGTCGTCTGGGAAAAGCACTGCTGGTGCCCCACGCGGAGGAAAACGCTCGCTCACAACTGCGCATTTTTAGTACAAACAAAATTCAGATTCGACCGATTCTGTGTGATAGCAACATATTTGTCTCTGTTAAATCTTCGAGGAGAGCACCTTTTATTGTTGTTTTTCATCCACGCGTCTTAATCACGTTCCTTCCGCCTCTCGCTTTCGAGTAGTTGGAAAGCCTGCAGAGGAAGGAGAGCATGGCAGCGTGACAATGGTGCAAGGCTGGCTGACAGCGGGACGATGCGGCTTTTGGTTTGGTTTGCGCCTTTTCGCGTTTTGACTTTTGAGGAATGGGCTCTTTGCCGGAGCGGTCGCCGAGAACTCCAGAGGTCTATTTTGTCTCCTGCGACTTGAACATCGTCCCAGTTTCTCCGTGTTTTGCTCAACATCTGGTGCTTCGTCCAGTCTGCTCGTTGCTCACCTCTCTCCTCCCACCCGTCGCCGCGCATCTCTAATTGGAGCGACTCGGAGGCGTCCTAATTGATGGAGATCGTCCGCAGCGGACACTGACCTCGAGTTAGACGGTTTCCCAGCGCACCGCCGGCGGACTCACAACGACTCTGCCGTCCGTGGATGTGATTGTGGTCCTTTATCTCCTGCCGCGTGTGTCGTACCCTTCAGTGACAATGCCGGTGAACGCGCTGCACCGCGGCGGCAGCAGCATCGGCGGCCCGGGGTCCCTGAGCCCCGCGTCGCTGTCCCGCAGCCTGTCCCGGCTCAGGGAGTACCGGACCCGGACCAGGATCATGCTGGCTCTGGGAGTCTCTCAGATGGTCCTCGGGAGTCTCATCCTGGCCGTCAGCTTCGCGGCTCTGGCTCTCACCACGTCACCCAGAGTCCGGCACTCGTGTCCCTTCTGGGCAGGATTCTCTGTGAGTACACGACAAGAACACGATACTGGTTGTATTTGATGGCATGGGTCAAGCACGATGCGAGCTTTCATCTCATAAAGAATAATACACATGGTGTAGTATCCTGATGTTAGGATAGGAATATTATTTAGCCCACTTTTGTATTCATATATATGATGGGAAAACAGGCTTTTTGTCACCTGTCACTTCATTGATTTCATGGTCTTCTATAGTGCTGTACAATGTTCATATGGTTACTGACTGAGTAAGCTTTTTAAGAAATATAGCTTTATTGTTTTTTGGATTTAAATGACATGCAGTTCTCTAATCCCAGAGAGCTGAACTAATTGGTGAGCCATTGCCATGAAAAGGAAGAAATTAGGTTTTTGAATTAATTTTGGAGCCAATCTTAAGTAATTAGTTGTGAGCATGCAAAGCCAGTAATACCACAGACACACACACACACACACACACACACAGCGAGAGATAATGTCAAGGAGGAGGATATTTTAAATACTATACAGTGCTCCTTCTTTGTACTGTGCGATGTGTTGTGTTGGAGATGAGTTTTTCTTCTTCGTGAGACATTTTCATGGTGGTTTCTGTAAA